>NC_039264.1:7230664-7358164 GCF_003368295.1 Carassius auratus | reverse complement strand
TCTTTTATGTTTGTATTTAAAACAGTTTCTTGTATGTTAGTGTTTTGTGGGTTACCATTGAGTAAAGCATGCTATCACAATTATCTTATGGCTATGCCTACCAAGTTGGTTAATGCCTAAAGTTCAGGAAATCCAGTGTATCAGTTTAGGAGTTAGTGCTACACATCATTATTGGATGAACATCCTGTCCTTAATTAAATTGAGTTCATCCAATTATTATTATTATTATTATTATTATTATTATTATTATTATTATTTGAGAGTAGTAAGAGATCTTAACAGGTTTACAGCAGTACAAAAAAAAAAAAAAAAACATACAGGTAAAAATACAATTATTTGTATACAATGTACCATAAATGATGCTGTTCCACTGTGTAAGTACAGGATAGATGTCTGACTATTTTAAGATGAATAGAGGACGTCCTTTGAAGAGACTAGTTCTTTACACCACTATCCTATAAGAAAACATTCACAGAAGTTAAGAGAAATAAACATGACTGACGTTTCAGTTAAACACACACACACACACACACACTTTAATTTTTCAGTTAAAAATCCAGTCATCTTCTCTAAACAATTTACACATTCCAAGGAGCAGTACTGTCCTATATATTTAGTTATTCATATTTTTGCAATAATGACTGAATGAAACCACACCACACATGCGCATAGACAAACCAGTAATTCTCACCTGTTACATCCGCAACGACAAGCTCAACTCCAACACATAATCCTGCTATAACAAGAAACTCAATTCCATCTGCCATGAAAAATACAAATTAAAAAGCCATTATTACGAGAGACTGATATGAGTAAACATATAATACCCAAGTAGGACACTCACTAGAGCCAGTTCCACTTAAGCTCTTTTCACTGATAACTATGATGCTGTACTGCCGACAGATGCTGCTGCTGTTGGTGATGATCTTTAGCTCATAATCTCCAGAGTCTGTGGTTCTGGTGTCTGTGATGGTCAGAGATCCAGTCTGATTGTTCAGTTTCAGTCTGTCTCTGAATCTCCCGTCAGCATCTTCTAACTCATCATCTGTAAAGATCTTGCTGGCATCTCTATCAAAAACAGCGATGAAAGTATCATGAAAATACCACTTCTTCAAATCATTTGTGTTTTTTATTACACCAGGATCCAAAGTGACAGATTCTCCCTCGTTCACTCTCTTAGTCTTCATTTCATCCGTCTCTATTGAGAGAAAAAAAAAAAGATAACAAGAACTTGGAAAGGAAATCATAAAACGTTCTGCACAACAAAACAATACCAGACTCTGAACAGAAATAATTGTTGACATTTATACACAAGAAAACAATTAATTAAATTAATAAATGGGAAAACTAGAAAATACAAATTAAAAGTCCCCATCCCACAAACTGAAAGCATAAGTCATTTTGAATCACTGTCGTAATATCAAACACATTGTGAATAAGAATGAGGAACACTGAGTTTTTAAACATTTATTATATGACTCACTCCGGACAGTGACTCGAAAGATATTTTCGCTCATGCTGTTGGTTTTGATGATCTGTAATTTATATTCTCCAGAGTCTGTGTTTGTGATGTTCATGATGGTCAGAGATCCAGTCTGATGATCCAGCTTCAGTCTGTCTCTGAATCTCTCAGTCCCTTCATTACACTCAACATCTGTACAGTTCTTCCTGAGAAGGTCACTGATTTGAGCGATGCGAGTATCATCAAAAAACCATTTAATCTTTTCTTGCTGTTTTGTTTTAACATCAGTGTGAAGAACGACTGAATCTCCCTCCATCAGTGACACTAAAACACTGTCTTCAACACCACCTGCTGCACCTGGAGAAGAAATGACATGTTCACTATAAATAACTCTTAAGAAAGCATATACAAAGGGCACCATGCATTTCCCCCCTATAAAGTTCTTATTTTTAAATGTGTTGTGTAAGCCTTTGTCAAAGACAATTTTCTACCATTCTAGGGTAGACAATAAAGCTATATATATATATATATATATATATATATATATATAATCAACTTTTGCTAGCTTATGAGAACTTACACAAATATGAGAAATAAGATCAAGAAATTTCAGGAAACAAAAAATTTAACAGAAAAGAAACCACAGTTAAAAAGAGAAAAAAAACATCATGATTACATTACCATCCTGATTAAAAAGGTGCACAAGAAGGACAATTTTCTTTATTGTCCCTCTTAAAAGCTGAAGTAATTGTTTCTATTATGCCTCAAAAACCATTAGTCATTTATAGTCTACAGAGATATTGTTTTTGTTTAGTTTTTCTCAAGGGAAATCAACCAATTAATTCTTTATAGTTGTCTCTGCAAAATAAGCTGGGACAGAATTAGGCATTTGAACACAGAACAATCACATTAACTGCTTATGTTCACTGTGTTTACAGGAATGCCAGGTCTGGCATTTTAAATGTTTCGTTTATATTTTGACCATTTGGGCACGCCCCCAAAAATAAAGCGTCAGTCGCTGCACATTTAGCCCCGCCCACATCCAAGTGTGATGTCAGAAGCCACGTCAATGTCCATATCATAACCTTGTGATTCCACATCCCCTTCCCGGGGAAACCTGGAAGTATGTTCAAGGAATGATGGCATTTTCGAGAATCTAGGTAAAATAATGTTATTTTTCATTTCACTAATCAATGTTTTCTTATCTTTTGTAAAGGATGGTTAGGCTAAAATGGGCAAAAAAAAAAAAGAAGAAAAAAAAACTATCATGAATTATAGATGAACAGTTCTTTATAATGCAGTACACAATTCATATAAATATACTGCATAGAGATTCCTGGATCTGATAGATTATTCATGGACATGGCATGTCCTTCGAGTCTTGTTCATCAAGAGAATTTGCTTTGAATGTGTCCAAGTCCTCCGGATACGTAAAGAAGAATAAAAAGACACCCCTTGCTTCATCTGATTCTCTGCAGTTATCTGGTGAGACTGCAGCAGAGATATCCGAACCTCTCATCCCAGAACTTCTCTGCATCAGGCTTGGAGCGAAAAATGTGTAGGATGCTGTAAAACATAACAAATCAACATTGAAAAAATGCAATAAAATGACAAAAATGTCACAAACACCCCTGCACCTTTGGGTAGCCTCACATATTACAATAATAATCTCTTGACGTTTGCCATTAAAATAACCAAGACTGCCTGAAATGAACTATGATACCGACAATAAAATGTACAAGCTGCAAACCATTTCTTATTGGTTAAAATGAACGGAGAGTATCTCTTGTTTTTCCATGGGTGCTTGATCATTTATTTATGTGTATTTTGTTGCCTTGTACCCACATGTGCAATGACAATAAAGTTTAATCTAATCTAATTTAATTTAAACTCCTGAGCACCTTTAAGATCGGCAGGCCTGGATTGGCTAATCAGCAGCACCGGGGGGGATTCCCGGTGGACCGGTCTATTTTTGACCAACGCATTACAGACACGCTAGGTTTCCCAAGGGAGACAAACTTAGAGAGGTTACAATCATCCAGGTTTAAATCACACTCAAATTGATTTGATTTGGACACAATATTTAAACCGAAGCTCGCAGCAGGCTGCTATGCACACTGGGCCAGCTGACCAATCACAACACATTTCGTATTTGATCCAGGAACTATTCAAGCCGTTCATGTCAGAGAGGAGTTGTAATAATGTAAAAGCTGTTCATTCACTTATTTTCCATTTCTGGGGTCATTTGGCAACCCTAATGATGATGTAATTATGGGTGGGTGAGAGATGAATGTTACTGCATGGTCATTCTTATGACACAAATAAAAATGCCTCATCAATGCACTTTGTTCTTTATTTGTAGGGTTCTTGGGATGCAGGGCTATGGCATTGTGAAAGAAAACACAGCAGAGTTGCTAATGCACATGCACACAAACTAGGCACACATAAAAAATTGTCAATGTTTTAAGTATAAAGACCAAAGATGTTTTACTTACCGATTGGGCAAACAACTTCTTATTCTTTTTGGCTGTAAGCAAGCAGACTTTTTTTCTTTTTCTTTTCTTTTCTTTTTTTAAGGCAGACAACTTTATCCATTTCCCTTAGACATGTTTTCAAAGTAATGAGAACAAGATGAATTTTGGACATAGTTATATGGGCGTGACCACAAGCCATGGCTAATGTAGCCTACGTCACGCTTGGATGTGGGCAGGGTGAGATGTCGTCGATCAAAAACAAACAAACAAAACAGTAATAAATAATAATAAAAAAATGTACCCTCTGCCGTGAAATAAAACTAGCTCCCTTTCGTAGTTAAATATGCTTTTAACAGCTCTTATTAAATATCAGGCATGTCATGAAGTTACGTTACATGATTTGACTGATTTGGACGTTAAATTCGGACACTTTTAACGTTATAAAAAGGTGATTGATCGAGCATCACTGTGTTTCATATCCGTTATCATGTTTTAAAAGTACTTGTAAATCGAAACCGAAAGTAAAATACGATTCATTGTACAGTTATAAAGGTCTTAAAACAACATTAAGAAGAAGTATAAAGAAATAACACGTCGACTAACACTGCGCTACATTCGCCATTGCGACTTACCAATCTGTAAAACCCACACTGCGATGAAAATGAACAGCGTCATCACACTTTCTCTGAAAAACCAATCAATAAAATAAAATGAAAGTAAAAACTAAAAGTCCCGTTTTCGTGTTGACAACATCTACGAACGGATGTAGGGTAACATTTCCTGAATGCGGTGCATGACTTTTGTTGTAGCTGTCAGTTGATCATGATAGGCTGAGCAACATTTATTTATTTATTTATTATAATGGGTCAAGGATCCAACTATGGACATATTCGTGTTCCCCGTAGAAACTCGCCTTTGCTTTAAAGTAAAAAAAAAAAAAAAAAAAAAAAAAAAAATATATATATATATATATATATATATATATATATATTATATATATATATATATAATATATATATATATATATATATATATATATATATATATATATATATATATATAATAGTAATAGTAATAATATATCTTATGATTATAGACTACCTTTAAAATATATATTAATACACTTTTTCTGTGTAATTCTTCACATCTGTTACAGTACTGTAAGCATACTACTATAAGATAATAAGAAATGTCAGCACTTTAACACTCCAAAAGCCCTCTAATGAAAAAAAAAATATGATTTAATAAATTATACACCTATTGACAGTAGGATTTACAGTTTTCAAAAAAAATATTTTTAAATGATTAATTGTATTTGACTGTAAAGCTGTTCTGTGTAGGAGGGAAGTCAAGCTGTGAGGTTCATGACAACAGGACAGGAAGAAAGTCTTCATCTACAAACCGAACACACATCAAACAAATGGCCTTGCACAAGCTGCTCGTCTACCCACACAGATCAAACTAATTTTTAAAAGAAAATCAGCCCACAGCAGGTTTCATTTTGACTCGGATGTTGAGCTGCTCATGTCACACTTCTGTAAGATGCACTATGAGAGATGGATAGTCAGAAACGTCAGAAACCATCAATGTTTAAAAATTCAAAAATCTGTTTGATAAAGATTTTTATTTTTGACACACTGATAGATTTCAGCAATCTTATAAGATCACTGCATGGCACACTGTGCAACATCTGATAGTCAACTGTACGATTATGACATCTATTGACTCGAATGCAGCAACACTTTTCTATAGAAAAATAAAACATCATTAGCATGTGCTAGTCATAAACAAAATGAGCAAAATGACACCACTTTTGACAACACTGACATTTGCAGCTTTTATGTGTGCTAAAAAAAGTGGGAGTGGCGAAAGTGGAAGAAATAAGAGCTTGAGGTAAGCAGTTTTATGTTGTAGTGCCATGTCGCGTGGATTTCATGTCGCATTTTTATTGGTTGGTCAGTTATTTGAACATTAAATGTTTGTTGGAAGTGTGCGTACACATCCATCCTATAATGATAAAAAAAACCACCCAGTATTTTTTTTTTAATCCCCATTTTAAACTCCCCTTTCTCAAATCAGGCTGTTCTGAGATTCCTGTCAGTAGTTTTGCACTGGCCCCTCCCACAATGGTTGATTGACAAGGCCGTCTTACCTTAGAGCCGCCCTGAGTGAGGAGTGAGATGCCACTATTGTGTCAACTCTGGTGCAGGGAAAGAAGAATGTCTCCGATTAATTGATTGAGGTGTTTTGTTATTGGATGTAATAATGAATAAAGCAGTTGTCATTTACTCCTGACGTCTGAAGACGCAGAGGATAAACGTTACTTACCTTTTTTAAGGGAATGTGCTGATCCCTGGTCTGACTAAAAATGCATCTGTTTGCGTGAATCAATCGTGATCCAGCCTCATCTACAGAAGAAGTGAGTATAAGGGTTTTTATGAATCTTACCAAATTGTCTTTCCCAAAAATGTGGCAGTTTCGCGGGTGAAGTTTACAGTCTGCTCGTCACCTCACGGAAGAGAGGGGCGGGGTCAGCCAAGCTCATTAGCATTTAAAGCGACTTGGACTAAAAAACAACTTACTAAAAATTCACAAATTCTGAGTGTGGGTCACCATACTTGGCCGAATGTCACATCACTTTTTTCACTTTAACTTTGAAGCACAAACAAACCATTTATAAGAGCTCTTGATGCACAGATTGGATTTAAAACACATTTCAGCACGTTCACATTTCTACACACATTCAGGATATTGTTTTGATTTGTCATGTCACCTGTGTATGTTGCTGTGTTTAGTCATTCTGAATGGATTTGTATACTGTAGTAGGTACAGTATAAGTGGTCAACTAAAGGCAGTTGGTTTAGTTTTTTTTTTGGCATCTCCATGTGGTCTTGTTTAGTATCACAACCTGATTTGTCGCGGTAAATCACATACACAATTGCACGCACACAATTGTAACACGTGTACAGTGTGTGTGTGAACTAGGAGGGTCAAACCCTTTCAGGGAGGATTCACACCAGCGCCCGTGTTATCAGAAGGTCTTATTAGATCAGAGTTTTAGCTGAACATCTGAAGGAAATGTCTCTCACGCTTGTTTTTCTCTGTTTGTGTAGTCTGACTGGTAAGTTACAGATGCATTTTTACAGCTTCTTTTATTTTCAGTTCAAAGAAATGAAGCACCCGCTGCTTTTGCAAATACACAGAAATTAATGAGAGACCTACTTTGGATTCAGATCTCTTTTTAGTGAGCCTGTTATAATGAGCCAAATATAAAAATATGAAGCTATGGAAGGTGTTTAGCAGAATTAAACTTAGTTTTACCCAATTTTAATTAACTTATTAATGTCACATTTAATTAAAAATATTAAACATAAAATTATTGATTAGCACACATCTGTCTGTTCATGTGTCGACTTTCATTTTGTTTAGTGTCTCTGCTGCGGTTAAAGTTTACAAACTGATTTCAGGCTTTTTTAAACCAACATGAATCAGTGTAAAATCTGTTTGTTCATCAGGTGTGTTTGGTGAATCAGTGTCAGTGATGGAGGGTGATACTGTCACTCTAAACACTGAACTTACTGAAATACACAAAGGAGCTAACATAATGTGGTATTTTGGAGTGGAAAAATCTATGATAGCTGAAATCAGTGGAGTTTATGGAATCTTCACATCTGATGTTCCTGATGAGAGATTCAGAGACAGACTGAAGCTGGACAGACAGACTGGAACTCTGACCATCACAAACATCACAATTCAACACGCTGGACGCTATGAAGTAGACATAAGTGGAGTGGAACCGTCGACACAAAAATTCAGTTCAAAAAAATGCAGTCATTCAATTTCTGTTTATGGTGAGTTGACACAATTTTCTGAGCACTGAGCACATTCGTGTTTTATAAATTAATATTTTGGGTTGAAAAAATTATGGAAAAAAGTCTCACATATGCTTGATTATCCAAAAACGAAAAAAATGGAGCCCCGCACATTACATGAAGGAAAAAAATTTAATCTAAATCGTGCGCACGATTTACTAATTCGTTCCCTCAATGTACTAAAATGTGCACACGATTACCACTGCGTTCCCTCGATTTACTTTTTCATTCACTCGATATATAAATTGTGCGCACGATTTGCTAATTCAATCCCTCGATTTGCTAAATCGTGCGCACAATTTAGCAAATCGAGAGAATGCAATAGTAAATCAAGGGAATGCAATAGTAATCGTGTGCACGTTTTAGTACATTGAGGGAACAAATTAGTAAATCAGGCACACAATTTATTTATTTTTTCTTGCATGCCATGTGCGGGGCTCCATACAATGCAGTGAATTTTTGAAGGATTTAAAAGCATAAGTGAAGCTTATGATTCCATAAAACACATGAATTCTTCTGTTTAAAGTATAGTGTATTATTTTGTGCAGTAAAGCTTGATTACATTTTTTTTTTCAATGGCTCCATGGTTTATGGTGTTGTAAAAAGGTGTAAAATCTTTAAGTTGACATTTAAGTTTCCAGTTTGACCCTGTTGACTTTCAGTGTGAGTGCCTCAACATAACCTCAATTTCTTAAAAAAAAAAAAAAAAAAAATATATATATATATATATATATATATATATATATATATATATATATATATATATATTATATATATATATAATCACATTAATGTGTGTTTGTGATAATCATCATTATGCCATAACGCTGTTGATTGAGCTTAATTTGTTCTGAACTCTGAATATAATTATTATACTATTTTCAAGTTTATAGTTCATTTTACAGAAACGCTTACTGACCGTCAACACACTAAATCTGAAACAAGACTGATGTTAGATGTTCTTATATTTGTGCTCTTGCATGTTTTAATTTTTTAGCTCGTCTGCCCACTCCTAACATTACCAGAGATTATTCACAAAATCTTTCTTCATCATCATCATCATCATCTTCATCACAGCAGAATTGTTCACTGGTGTGTTCAGTGGTGAATGTGGGTGATGTGACTCTCTCCTGGTACAAAGGAAACAGTTTATTGTCCAGCATCAGTGTGTCTGATCTCAGCATCAGTCTCTCTCTACCTCTGGAGGTGGAATATCAGGAGAAAAACAGCTACAGCTGTGTGATCAACAATCCCATCACAAACCAGACCACACATCTCAACATCACTCAACTCTGTCACACATCTTCAGGTACCTCTGTGTTAATATTAACGATGATTAACTGAGCTGATCTATCAAGTTTAATAGTGTTTGTTGTAGATCGGATGGACAGATTCACCCTCACTAATGGCTCATTTTGTTAATTACAGATCAAGGTTTACCATTAGGTTTACCTTTATTGTACATAGTGCTGCTATCTGCAGCTGGATCTCTGTTGATTGTAGCTGCATTCATGATGTGCTGCATCTGCAAGAAATACAGACAAACAGGTCAGGAGGCCAAACAATTCATATTCACAAACATTTAAGACACATGTTTCAATATAGTATTGAAAACTTGGTCATTTTAACACATGTGTGTAATATTGTTAATGCAGTTGAGATCCAGGAGGAAGACAGAACTGATTCAGCATTGCGTAAACCAAAAACAAGAAAAACGGTAAGAAGCTGCGAGAAGTCATAATTATTTAGTGTAATTGAAGTTTGCCGATTGAAGTTAGCAGCAGTTGCAGTTGCAGTTTTTTTTTTTTTTTTTTTTTTCATAAAAGGACAGCCAATAGGGACTTTCAGGTCACAAGTCAAGTAAAACGCATTGTATATCTTTACTTATATCCTAAGGATTTCTTTAGCATAAAAGAAAAACCTATAATTTTTACTCATACAAACTTTTTTTATGGGGGGGGTGGTTGCTATTGCTACACATACAGTACAGTGCAACGGTTTTAGCCCACTACTATTTATTTTATTTGCATATCTTAAATTAGGTGTTATTAATGGGGTGTGGCCTACATTTTCTAAGGTCATATGTAAACAGTTCCAACTCTAAATAAAGTGGTTTGTTAGTCTAAAGTAACATACAAAGGTATCTTCTGTACCAGTAGATAGTTAGAGGAAAGAAAGTAGGACACAAGCTGTTAGCCCATGTTTCTGTGCTGAATTCAGGTCTCGAGCTGCAGCTGCTCTGCGGTTCATGATCATCTGAGGCGAAATGCAGCTTTAGAGGTCAATGGTTGATTTGTAGACACGCTACAAGTAGCTACACTATCTCTGCTGTTTTGTGTCGAAAGAGAGTCATTCTCAGTCTGTCGTTAGGAAGTTTAAGAATGATATGTTTGATGTTTTGACGGCATAAAAAGTCATGTGATGAACGGGATTGATGTCATTTTCTTCTTGCTGCATCTAGTTACATGTTAGTATCTGTTCTGTTTTCAACAAAACAAAAAAAGGCTGTGTTCAGTTAATAAGGTTTCCGTTCTTAAGGTTTATTTAAGAGAATAATAATGCTATTCAGGTTATTAGTTTCCTGTTGCATAATTAAAACTCCTGTTTGAATGCATTTCTCCTTGCAGAAATCAAAGGTGGATCATGTGTATGAAAACATACCCAAAAAGCGATGATCAAATAGGCCGACTATCTCCTTCAGACAATTCTAGAGGACAATACCGAAGAATGTATTATTTTCTTAGATATCCCTGTTTTGTTTTCACTCTTTGTATGATATCTTTGTAGTTATTATGTCAAATAAAACAGATTTTATTTAGTTGCATAGCCTACAGAAATTTGCCTGATTATAATTAATAAATATCATATTATTCCTACCCTCACCACGCTCCATTGGCTTTCATTATTTTTTTGTTGTTGTCTGTTTATTTATTTTCCAAATAACTGAATATGGAGTGCATTACTGATGCCTTTGATATTTCTGCCGTTGATGTTATTAAAGGTATGGTTGCATAACATTTAAGTGAGATATTACTACTGCAGTATGCAAATAACTAAATCAAACAATGAGACATAATAGGCTCATTTTTAGATGAGCCTCGCCTGAAATTCAGGCTAGAGTATGCGGCATTTCCCATCATGCTTTGTGTCAGTGCAGCAGCTGTAGGAGAGAGCAACTGTGCTCGAGGTTTTTGGCATGCAGTATGTATCATCAGAATAACATCAAAGCAAGGCGGACTTCCCTCGGTCACATTTCTAACCAGCATGCATCGTGCGGTGATCGGTTCTGCACAGAGTTTGCTCATCTCAATCCAGCCTCAGGTGTACCCAGTGAGTCCTCTTTATTAGTGAGAGTGCAGTGTGAATAACTTGCAAACAATAGGTTTAAATGAGAGAAATACAAACATATTAATAAAGAGTGCTTTATCGCCTTGGCTAACTATTACCAGAAAGCTAAGATGCACACCAGGGCCAGTATTCATGAAAAATCTTTGTGCTAAGAGTTGACCCTAGTAACAAAATTCTAAGAAAATTCTTAGAAATGTCGGTCTCAGACAGCAACATTAGATTTGGCACACATCTGGCCCACGTGAAGACCATGCGGCCCAGATCCGGCCCACATCTGGGCGGCATGATTTTCACATGGGCAACATGTGGGCGAAAATCGAATGTTGATGTGTAGACTCTGCTTCCTCTTAAAATTAAAGTAAAGATCCTAGTAAATGAAAAAGTAATTCAGAAAGCATCTTAACCCTTAAAACAGCTCTTAATGTCCCAAATTGTTAGCAGTACTGACAGGACTTTTAAGAGGCTTATTAGTTAATTTAGCAGCACTTGGACAAAATCAAAAACACAAAGAGGGAGAAGAAATGCATATTTGCAAACAATGCATTAGACAGTAAGCTAATAAGACGTTATAAGTTTGGTGCAGAGATCATGTTTGTGATCGATGCTATTGCACGCTAACATCTCAGACACAGTTTTAAAATGCCAGAGCACCAGAAATGAAAGTAATCACTACATTAATCACGGTCACGTTTACACTGTCAGTTTAAGGGACTGACAACCGTGTTTACTTACAATTTCGAAATGTCCCGTTTAAACAACAGCTTACTGTACAGATGCGTCTGTATGAACGTGCAATGAGTCAAGCCCATATATGCAATCGCGTCCTTTTCTGCATCTAATGCATGACACTGAATTTGAGTATGAACACAGAACACAAAACTGACGGAAACTGCTCCAGTTTTGAACAGTGAGTGGGTCTAAAACCTTCAGATGACGCACAGCTTATTTCTCCGTCGCTGTAACAAAGAGTAAAACCACACATTTGCATCTCTCTCGCACTATACTGAGCTACAAGTTGTCTAGTTCACACAGCGTGTGTTTTCTGAGAATGCGTTTGTGAGTCCTGAAAATAGACAGGTGTGAGTTCGGTTATAGAATGCAGTTTTAAAGTCCTTAATTAACTGTATTGTGTGAACGTAACCGTGTTAAGGACTCAGATGCAGGACTGACAACCGTATTCTGCTTCTCTGTTACTGTGAATATGAATTAATTACATTAACATATTTGGCAACTAGAAAAATTCAACTTTTTGCAGCAGTGATGATTTTGGTCTATCGGAACTTTCTAAACAAATAACAAATAGTGAAATATATATCAATAAACAAAGAACAAACCCCAAGATGTGTTCAGAACCACATGATAAATACATAAAAATGGTCATGATTAGCCTATACTTTTGGGCCTGGAGTGAAGTCGCAGAACTGAGTGTAGTCTGACACTGATATATGGCTCTCTCTAAAACAATGTAAACAGAGCCTTTCATTCTACCGGACCTTGTATGACTGACAGTGCTGTAGTCCAATATTTAAGAACCCAAGAAGAGAATATACAATCCTAATATACATTTTAAAAAAAGGAAGCAAGAGAGAAATAAATAGCGCCCTCTGGTGGGTTGAGCAACGGAACTACAGGACTGTGAGCTCAACAGGAAACAGTTCACTGGCTAAAAATGCAGTCATGCTAACTTTTTAATTTACATGGTTGACAAAACCCCAAAATTCTAAGAAAATGCATTTAACAATGTGATTATAATTAGCAGTATCACTAAAGGTCTTAAAGTGGTTGGTGATTGTGATGGTGAGAGATACAGATGAATCATTGATTCACACATTCACGTATCAGACAAACCTACACGTCTCATAGATGTGCATATCATAAAACCTGTTTATATCTCCTCCTCATACATATATAATAACTTGCTGCCCATCCATGCAACACTGGTTGGAAAAAAAAAAAGATCATATTTAACAAGTATTACAAGATATCATGGACAGTCTCAAATGTTTGACTGATGTGGCTTGCATGAACCGACACTTGACTTATTAAATATGAGCACAATAATCACTGCGTTTCTTATGTTTCTCTCCCTCTGTGTCAAACAAAGTGTCTCATCATGGTTTGTTTCTGATGATTAAAGCAGCATAAGAGGAAGAAACCCTTCACCTATAAACACTGAGAGTCCACTCTGACCTACAAACTGTTCCAGCACCAAACACATCGAACCACATTTCTGAATAAATGAAAGAGAGTTTAATTAATTGATAAAAAATTAAAATTAAAAAAATTAAAATTAAAATTAAAATTAAACAAGGGAAGTTCTGAATGATTGCTGGGAAATTTTAAATACAACTGGTAAAGGATTTGCATGGAAAATAAAGGAGTGGGTTAATGAAGCTGGGCTAGAGTCAATATCATTTGCTCCAGTAGTATCCCCAATTCCACCCTGGATAATAGATCAACCGGAAATAGACATAAAATTACAGGAAAACAGAAGGGAAATGAATGAAGCAGTTAGTTTAATTACATATGTGTATGAGTATATAAAAAAATCATACTTCTCGTTTCCTCAGATTTATACAGATGGGTCGAAGAGTACAGAGACTGGAAGGACAGGGGCTGCATTTTATGTTCCAGAGTTTAAGGTGAGGAAGGCTGGAAGGATAACAGATGGTGCATCAGTATATACAGCAGAGATGATAGCTGTTTTAATGGCACTACAGTGGGTGTATGAAGTTAGACCGGATAAAGTAATAATATGTTCTGATTCAATGGCAGTCGTTTTGAGCTTATAATCATTGGAAACAAATAGAACTGACATTTTAACTGAAATCAAGATAAGGTTATACGGTTTACGACAGATAAGAATAATAATTAAATGTATGTGGGTACCAGCACATGTGGGAATTCAAGGTAACGAGGAAGCAGACAAGATTGCCAAAGAATCAATTAAAATGAAAGAACCAAACACTCCATCCGCAGTAGGTGGCGGTATGAACCTTGGAAGTTATTTCACAACCCGCCATTAAAATCAAAGAAGAAGAAGAAGAAGGAGGAGGAGGAGGAGGAGGAGGAGGAGGATATACAGTTCAAAGTGAAAGTCGTTCAGTTCAAAGTGAAAGTCGTTTGTTTCTTTTCTTTTTTCTATTTTTTTCTTCTAATTGTATTCATTTATTATGGAGATAGAGGAATGGCGAATTTATTTTAGTTTTATTTTATTTCTCTTTTCATCCCACGATGGTAAGTCATTTGTATGTTATCTGCCTGTCAATGATAAAAACGAAACGTTTTTGTCTACCTCCGCCATGTGCGCCGTCACGCTCATGAGCACGCGTAAACCATGCTGCAAACACACGCAAATCACCACTGAAAAAGTTGACCGTTGACTAGTCATATTTTTATTATTATTATTATTATTATTATTATTATTATTATTATTATTATTATTATTCGAAAACCATTCAACCTACTCTTAGAATAAAACAGACTAATATGTACATTTCTTTAAAAAAATCGCTCTGTGCTTTGTCTGAGCAGCTGTAAATATTAATTATTCAGTCTCCTTCATTACAGTTAATACTGATAAAGGCTAAAACACTTTGGTTTGATTAAGCAGAACCATGGCTATTTTTTTAATTTTTTTTATTTGGGAGAATATCTTGATAGTAATTTGAGCTTTGGTTAAAGCCTTCTAACAGATAAAACTATCACGTTTAATATAAATCGTGTAGTCCATTCAAAATTATCTTACGAAAATTAATCATTAACGTTAGTTTTTTTTATTAAACCCATTGTTTTTGGAGTATTGATTACAGTTTGTATTACCACACAAATATCATAGTTATAATGATTTTGTAGCAAAACCATGGTTAATTTGTGAGTAACTTTACCATGGGATAACTACAATACAATAACCAGTTTTCTTTTTTCTTATCGTGGTGGTTCATTTTTGTAAGGATACTTAAAAACTATATTTTGTAATTAAAAGCACGATTCTCTTGTGTATGGATCATTTTCATCAATACTATTGTTTTAATTCATAGTATGCAATTTTCATTAAATTGTCTATGAAAACACTTTATTTAATCACTGCACTTACAGTGAAAGCAGCTAATACATGAATCAAGATCTGGTTTGTGTAATGTTCATTAATTTGCTGAAGATTATTCATGACTTGTATAGGCTATTGTGTTTGCATGGATATATTGAGGTCTGACGGGTTTCTCTACCTACAGTATAATCTGTGTGATCTGGAGAAAAACATTTTCACAGCTCTTACCTGTTGTCTATCTTTGTTTGGTTCATAATTAACTTTTTATCTCTTTTTCAGCTGTTGCTGGTGTTGATGTTGTCACAGTATCAGTGAATGAGGGAGAATCAGTCACTCTACACAGTGATGTTAAAACAAACCAAGAAGAAGATATTAAATGGTATTTTAATGACATTCGAATAGCTGAAATCAGTGGAGATCTCAGTTTTATCTGTACAGATGTTCAGTGTAATGAAGGGACTGAGAGATTCAGAGACAGACTGAAGCTGGATCTTCAGAATGGATCTCTGACCATCATGAACATCACAATCACAGACTCTGGACTTTACAAATTAAAGATCTTCAGCAGCAACAGCAGTATCAGTGAAAATACCTTCAATCTTACTGTTCATGGTGAGTCACTAAATTAATCTTTAAAAGCACATTAAATAGGTTTAAATCACAATATTAATGCTAGTTAATGTTTGTTTTGCAATAACATTGTGTAGTTATTTTCTCTTAATGCATTTTAATGCTGTATCTACTCAATCTATTTGAAAACAAATTCACTGTTAAAGTACTACATTTAAAATAAGTCTGCAAAATGCTGCAAACAGCGTGGGAAATTGTTTTCATATCCACAGTGCTTTCACATTGTTTGTGTTGTTGTTTAAAAAAAAATAAAATAAAAAAAAAAACCCATCCTTCTGCAGCTGTTGGTTTGTGTTTGCAGGTGTTCCTGTTTCTGAAAAAGATAAAAATTCAGTGAAGGAGGGAGAATCTGTCTCTTTAGATCCTGGTGTTGTAAGACAACCAAATGATGTGATGGTGTGGTATTATAAAGACATTCGCATCGCTGAAATCACTGGATATCTGAGTAATGTCTGTAAAGGTGAGTGTACAGAGAGATTCAGAGACAGACTGAAGCTGGATCATCAGACTGGATCTCTGACCATCGTGAACATCACAAACACAGACGCAGGAGTTTTTAAACTACAGATCAACAGAAATGCTCGTCGCAGCAACCATGCTTTCAGTGAGAAGAGCTTTGTTGTTAACGTTGCTGTTAGTAAGTATAATTAAGTTCCCTTGTGCAATTTGAAAACTCACATCAAAAGTGGAAAAAAAAAAGCATTGTGACGTATAGACCAGCATGATGACCCATAATCAGAATTCGTGCTCTGCATTTAACCCATCCAAAGTGCACACACACAGCAGTGAACACACACCGTGAACACACACCCAGAGCAGTGGGCAGCCATAATCAAACAAAAGTAATTCAAATCGCTCATCACTGCGAATGATTCAAGTGTTTCCCCCACTTCTGCAGTCTCAAAATTATTTTTTAGTCCTTACTTACTAGAGTTCACTATTGCTGTAATGAACTCCTGCAAAAGAGATACAGTACATCGCCAGACACCAGCTTCTGGGAGTGTTGCTGGAGAATCTTTGCCCATTCCTCGATGGTCTCCAGTTCCTAGGATTTCCTAATGCTTCAGTAAATCCATCTTACCTTCCACATGTTGCAATTTTCCAGTACCAGAGGATGCAGAGCATCACCAAGCCACCACCAGAAAGTTGGTTATAGTGTATGCTTCATTCTTCTTCATCGAGACATACCTCATAACTCATAGGGGTGAACAGTTCAAGCTTTGTTGCTCCACAGAACAGAATCACAAAACTTCTGTGGCTTATTTATAGGATTTTGAGGAAATTGAAGTTAACTTTTCTTGGGCTTTTGGGTCAGTAGTGCTTTACATCTTGAAACTGTCTGCATTTAACAAGTGCCTCTATCTACTTTGAACACGACAAAGAAGCCATTGAAAATCATTTGAAATTTGTGTCAGCACGTCATAAATGGAATGCAGCAGCAGGTTTTTTTTTTTTGTCTGGGATTTGTCACACAGCACCACATCCAGTGTAGACAGCATCACTGATTATATTAGAGTTGGGTAATAAAAAATAATAATTCTGATTATTTGTTTATACAGTTGGAGGGGAGTAAAGCCTGAATTAAGGCTAATATGGTAAATTCAGAGGCCTGTTGCATAAACTGCTTATACTAGACTTGAAAAATGCATAAAATTAGTTTTTCTGTGAACATTGATGTTTGTTTTTTCAGTTCAAAGTGCTGTGATTTTTGTTTTAACTGTTGTTGTTTTTTTTTTTGTTTTTTAAAGATGCTGCTATTATAAGTTAAATCAAATAAAGTTTAAAAGTTTAAATATCAGACAAAGATATTGGTAGAATTGGTTATCAATGACTCTCTATTCATATTGACTCTCTCTTCTCTTTAGATGTTCCAGTTTCAGGTCGGTCTTCAGCTTTTTCAGCAGGAATAGCTGTTACTGTCATTCTGCTTTTAGCTGTGTGTGCTGCGGTTGTGATTTACTATCGCAAGCATCAAGAGAGAAGAGAAGGTGAGTATTGGATACAGCTGATTTAACAAGATTTTGATTCTGAGTAAATACTATTTGAAAGATGCAAAAATATGTATTTTTATTATAATTAACCAAAGTGATTCGTGTTTAATTGATTTTTTAATTGTTCACAGACATCGGGATGCAGAACATTGGTCCGGTAAGATACTATAGCATCATTCAGACTGTCAGTTCAAATTAAGGCTGCACGATATTGGGAAAAAATGACATTGCGATATTTTATTTTTCTGCGATATATATTGCGATATTTTTTCTTACAAACAAAAATAGGGTGACCACACTTACATTCTCATTTTAAATGTTTTAAACATCGACACCATCGTGTCAATTGATTAATATGCGCGAGGGAGAGAGAGCAAGACAGCTCGTGTTGTTTGAAAACGTCTCTCTCTCTCTCTCTCTCTCTCTCTCTCTCTCTCTCTCTCAATTCAATTCATAGTGCTTTATTGGCATGACGTACAAAGGTAAATATTGCCAAAGCATTGTACATAGCAGAATAGAAACAAACAAAACAAAAATACATATATATTCATAAGAAAAGAAAGAAAAATTACATGCAAAATAAATCCATATACATTTCTATAAACATTGATGGTACTTCTAATGTACTCTCTTCTCTGTCTCTCTCGCGTGCACTCTCTCTCCCTGTCTCTCTCGCGCGCTCTCTCTCTCTCCCTGTCTCTCTCGCGCGCTCTCTTTCTCTCCCTGTCTCTCTCGCGCGCTCTCTCTCTCTTTGTTGCTGGGTCCAAATTCAGGGTCTACATCCTTCGGAGGACTCATTTGAAGGATGTTACGTCACAGCGCCGCGACGAAGGCTGTCCAAATTCGTAGGATCCTTCAAATGCGGCCCAGAAATGCGTCCTCCTTTTCCCCCAATTGGAAGGATGGGTGTGGTGGATCCTTTCGCGTCCTACCTATCCCATAATTCTTTTCGGCAGGACGAAGCGAGCGGTAGCGGAGTGGGGGAGGAGTATTATTTTCGATGTTTTTTAAAAACTGGCTTTTCAAAAATATATTTTTTCAGTGGTTTTCTAGTTAGGCATTTTGTTTTAGCGTTAAGTATTTTTTTATTTTTTACATTTGTACATGTATATGTAAAAAAAAAAAAAAAGTTTACTTTCGTAAACTAGCTTCTTCCTTACTGCCTGTGTGAATATCCCCTTACACACAGCTTATTTGTTAGTGATTGAAGCTGTTTTTAACACTTCTAAGGACGAAAGAGCAGACAGAAGTGTTTATAAAGCTCCAGGGAGAGAACAATGAGCTCTTCACCCGCGTCTTGCTTAGCAGCTGTCACGGTTGCTAGGCGACAGGATATGAGCAACGGGTAAGGGAGGGTACTGAAAGAAGGGTAGGCTGTCCAAATTCACAAACACCGACTTCCGGTTTTTGCGGTCGTCGGAGGACCCATCCTCCTTCAACCGGGTAGGAAGGATCCTAAGGAGGATGCAGACCCTGAATTTGGACACAGCTTGTATCTCTCGCGCGCGCTCTCTCTCTCTCTCTCTGTATCTCTCGCGTGTGCTCTCTCTCTCTCTGTATCTCTCGCACTCCCTCTCTCTCTGCCCTGTTAAACTTGCATGTGGTTTTCAGTCTTGTCAATGATAAACTTTCACTCTATGATGGTTAAGCTGTGCAATTAATCCGCGAATCACATTCATCAAGGGCCGGGGAGCAGCTGGCCCGTACAGTTAATGAATAACGGATCAACTACGACAGCCTACATCGCACATCCTGCGATGTGACCATCGTGGATTCGTACATCGCGATATCGATGCTTAAACGAGGGCAGCCCTAGTTCAAATCCAGTTTTGTTACATATCTCAAATTGAATCTGATCATATTAAGGACTGGATTTACTAACCGATTTCACCAACACAAACTTTCTCTTTCACCAGCACAAACTTTCTTTTGGCATTAAAAAACAACTGTCTGGATTTAACAAAGACATGCAATCTTTTTTTCTCATTAATCTATACTCATTATACCTTATTGAAAATAAAAAAAATGAAATATATTTACATAAGTATTAAGACCCTTTACTCAGTAATTATTTGAAGCAGTTTGGTCACCAATTACAACCTCAAGTCTTTCTGGGTATGACACACAAGGATTATACACCTGGATTGGGGGATTTTCTGCCATTTCTTCTTTTCAAATCCTCTCAAGCTCAGTGAGGTTGGATGGGGACCATTGGTGGACAGCTAGTTTCAGGTCTCTCCAAAGATGTTAGATGGGGTTCAGGTCAGGGCTTTGTCTGGGCTGCTGTAGGACATTCCCAGAGTTCTTGTGTTGTCTTGGCAGTGTGATAAGGGTCATTGTTGGAAGGTGAAACTTTGGCCCAGTCTAAGGTCCTGAGCACCTAGTTTTCTTTGAGGATATCTCTGTACATTGCTTTCCCTCAACCCTGACCAGTCTCACAGTACCTGCCGCTGAAAAACACGGTGAGCGGTGCCTGGTTTCCTCCAGACCTAATGTTTTGCTTTTTTGCAAACTCAAAGCAGGAGAGACTTACGTCTAGCCACTGTACCATAAAGCCCAGACCGCTGGAGGCTTACAGTGATGGTTGTCTTTTGGATCTTTGAGTGATCATCGGGTTCCTGGCTACCTTCTCTCCTGGTTGCTCAGTCTGGCCAGGCAATCAATTCAAGTCTGCTTTATTGTCAGTTCTTCCACATGTACAGTACATACAGAGAATTGAAATTGCGTTACACTCATACCCTTGGTGCAAACAAACTTTGCTGGTGAGACGGGTTCTGTAAATGTCCTGGCGGGAGGGGAGAGAGACACCAAAAATCTTCTCAGCTGCTCTCACTATGCGTTGAAGAATATTTCGGTAGGACGCGTTACAGACACCATACCACACAGTGATGCAGCTAGTCAGGATGCTCTTGATGGTGCCTCTGTTGAAGGTGTACATGATGGGGGCCGGGGCTCTGGCTCTTCTCAGTTTATAGAGAAGGTAGAGGCGCTGCTGTGATTTCTTGGCCAGTGCTGCTGTGTTTTCAGTTCAGGAGAGGTCCTCTGTGATGTGCACACCCAGAAACTTGGTGCTGCTCACTCTCTCCACAGTTGCACCGTTGATGGTCAGAGGAACATGCTGAGCGTGCATTCTCCAGAAGTCAACAACAATCTCCTTCGTCTTCTCCATGTCCAGAGAGAGATTGTCACTTCACCACCCGGCCAGCGGCTCACCTCACTCCTGTAGTTTGTCTTATCTAAGTTGCTAATGAGACCCAACCACACATGACGTCGTGTTATCTGCTAACTTAACCCCTTTGCGGTCAAGGATCGTCAACGGCCCCAGATTATTATTGTGTCACTTTCACAGTACGTTAAACAATCTCTTCATGACTCATCAGTTTTAACTCTTTAAAGTTAAAATACTCTAGCTTTGATGCTTGACCAATGTTTTGATTAAAAAATTGTTGCATTGACCGTTATTTAGTAATTTATGTCAGGAGTGCAAAATAATAAATCCGTATTATGCCAAATTTAGAATAGAAATTCACCACTCATTCATATTAAGTCACATCTGCAGCGGTTTATTTTATGTTCACATAGGTTCACTAAACAGCGTTAAAAAGGGTTTTTAAGTCCAAAGATGCATGCACATGGAGATATATTGATATGTTTACTGATAAACAATTGATATCGTGTTTTTTTACACGATTAAATTACATTTGACAAATTTACATGATTTGATGATAAATAGCCTCTCCCAGCGCTGTGTCTGTGTGTTGGAGAGACTCTGATTGGTCCTTTGCCATGTCAATCTTAGAGTCCCAAAACAAGACAACGTCACATCGTGTTATATGCTTCCTGTACACTTCCGTGTTGATATCTGACCACAACAACACTGGGAAGCATCTTTACCCCGAAATATCCAAAATAATAAACACATGATTACGATAGAAATGGTTTGTATGTGATTTTCTTGAGATTTGGGACATTTTTATAGAAATATTGAAAATCTACAAAAACGTTTACTGAGATTAAAGTGAGACTGGAGCTTTGTGTCTTTTTATAAACATTGAAATACCACAACAAAAGCTAATAATAGTGGATAAAACAAAAAAAGGATAAAAGAATAATGCGGATAATGTGTCATACCTGGTGGAGGTGTGAAAGACTGGCAGTGTTCAGCTCTTGGAAGAGTTCTGGTTGTGAGAAACTTCTTCCATTTGAGAATTAGAGTGGTTTTTACACCGGAGGAACCTTTTTTTTTTATAGTTCCTAGAACTATTGGTGTATATACTCACTTTTTGGCATGTTCGAGCCACAGGAACTTAGCATGTTTTCTAGGAACTCCGTTTGGGGAAACTAAATTAGCTAATTTAGCTCCCAATTGTCACTGGTTGTCAATGTTTGTAAATGCTGCGCCTAAAGATGTCGGCCATAGTTCCTGCTGGCAGTGGAGATGCAACCAGGAATATGGTCTGAGTGGGAAATTGGTTTTCTGGGAACCATCCTGCTGGCTAGTTCCTTGAAGTACACATTGCAAAAGTCGCTAAGGAGGCTACTGTGCCCTTTATTTACTGTCAGCTGTGAGGCCTTTAACAGAGATGTGTGCCTTTCCGAATCCTGTCCAATCTATTTAATTTACCGCAGGTGGAATCACGTGCAGTCAAGGTGTAGAAATATCTCTTCAACGATCAAAGGAAATGGGAGGCACCAGAGTCAAATCTCAAATGTTACATGGGTCTGATTACTTATGCAAATGTCATTTTAGTTTATTATTTTTTAAATAAATTTACAGACGTTTTCAAGTTTTCATTATGGGGTACTGAGTGTAGAATAATGAAAAAAAACAAAAATTAATCTAAATGATTGTAGTTAGGGGTGCTCTGATCACGATCGGCCGATCGTTATGCGCATCTCATCAGTAAAGCCGGTTCTCTAATCAGTGGATAATTCCATCAGGTGCGTGATTTCACATAGAGCAGCTGTTACTACACAGAGCCGTTGTTAATAGAGAACATGCGCAAATCCACTTCATTTTCAGCGTTTTTTGGTGCATCTTCTCAGTTAACAACGGCTCTGTGTAGTAACAGCTGCTCTATGTGAAATCACGCACCTGATGGAATTATCCGCTGATTAGAGAACCGGCTTCACTGACGAGATGCGCATTAACGATTGGCCGATCGTGATCAGAGCACCCCTAATTGTAGTATCAGGCTACAACATAACAAAATAAAAAGTGATGGGGTTTAAATATATATTAAAGGAGTCATGTGATGCTGCTAAAAATAACATTATTTTGTGTATTTGGTGTAAGGAAATGTTTATGCGGTTCAAGGTAAAAAAAAAATACTGTATTGATTATTTTCTACGTACCGCTTTCTGAAACGTGTCAATTTTACAAAGCTCATCGTTCTGAAAAGTGAGGTGTGCTCTGATTGGCCAGCTATCCAGTGTGTTGTGATTGGCCGAATACCTCAAGCATGTGATGGAAATGTCACACCCCTTACTATACTGTGATGCCAAAACAAATAAAACCTATTACAAATGAGGCATTAGTAGCATCCACTGGGTATATAATTACTGATTATAGTGACTTACAATTAGGGGTGTGCAATATGAAATGTCTCCCCGATGAAGAAATATTGTAGTATCATGCTACAGAGCACATTCAATCAGCTGCATTTCTGGCGCTTCCATCATATACTGAACAAAACCACATGCATTCACAACAGTGTTAACTCAGCGCTAGAGTTACTCACTCATTATCTGCATAGTAATATATTTTTTTTCATATCATCCACCCCTACTTACAATGTCTTTTTACACGTTGCATTGCGTATCGTGCTGTGTAAACATGAAACCACATCTGTATTTGTGATTGGAGCAATGACAAACAACAAGCGCTACTTACTCTACACTGCTGAAAACTCGAGTTTGAATCATCAGTGGCAATTTCTTTAAAAAATGAAAATGTACTTGCAGGCTGTAAGTCAGCAATATTCGTCAAAAACACCAGAATTGTAGGTCTACTCTCCCGGGTAACAGTCCTCGTCCTCTGTAAAATGAGCTGCACACATCTGAATATTTGGTCTAAACTGTTCTGGAGCAGTGTTGTAAATACAACTTTAACCACTGATTTCTAGCTTTGTCCTGTTTTGGAAGACCAAACAAAGTAGTTTCACCTTCACAACGAAACCAGCAAGCGGCAACAACAATACTACAGCGAGAATCAAAGTTACTCGTTCTTTCTTTGTGTGAACATTTGAGTGTGTTATCCAAAAAGAGTTGCCAGTGGTTGAGCCTCCTAAACAAAGTTGTCTTGCTCCACTACACAAGTGTTGTGTGTGTGTGTGTGGGTGTGTATGTGTGTATATATATATATGTGTGTGTGTGTGTGTGTGTGTATATATATATATATATATATATATATATATATATATACACACACACACACACACACACACACACATATATATATATATATATATATATATATGTGTGTGTGTGTGTGTGTGTGTGTGTGTGTGTGTGTGTGTATATATATATATATATATTATTATTTATATTTTTCTCAGTCCTGTCCTTCTATTCTTCTTTATATATATATTAATTATATATTTTTTACAGGTGAATCAGAATGATGCTCCAGTGAATCAAGAGTCCTTACTGTAGGAGACTGCCACATACTGTTGAACATGGATGAAACATCCTTTAATCAGACTCTGGCTGATTATCATTACATCATTTATTACACTGATACTTTAAAAGGACAGTGTAGAGGCAGTGGAAAATTGAGAAAAAAAGCATCAGTTGAAACCAGAGGTGGATGAGAGTATCATTCACTGTGAAGTTTACACTGTGATGTATCTGAGAGAAGAACATTATGGTTATATATGACATGAGAATAATTTATGAAGAATATATATATATATATATATATATATATATATATATATATATATATATATATATATATATATATCAGTCCTGTTGTTCTTGTTTACCATCAGTGAATCTGTATATTCTTGCAGGTGAATCAGAATGATGATTTATTACAGAAATAAATACATTATATAAAAAAACATCCCATTGCACAAAAAATAAAAGCTTTTGAATACTGATCCACGACATGTCAGTTGAAAATAATTACAAATAATAAATAGATTAGAGCATTTCATAGAAACAGTAGCTATGTCTATTTACATACGCTGAAAACTACCTCCGTTTTTAATGAAAGTTGAGGTTATCTTTTTACTTAACTGTAATGCGGGCTGGTATACCCCCTTGCTCTTCAAAGCAAAGAGCATTTATTTGATTTGAAGGCAGCTGTGAGTCAAACAGGTTTTCAGCTACTGAACTGAGTCTGTACTACTGATACTGTAGGTGTTGTTACTGGAAAACACTGTTATTGTTATTGTTACATTACAAATGAACCTAGGCTTTTTACTATAACCAGCAAAGGTGCCTTTGGTCAGCCATCTTGGTCAGGGAAAAAAGACGATTAACAGAATGTTTATTTTTTATTTTTTACTTTTTTATAGCTTTGCAAGCCATTAACTGTATTGTTGATTTATTGTATAGTTGTTGAACAAATTTACTGAGATGATTTAATATGTTCCATGTCTGTACCTGTACAGATACAGCGGAGTTAAATGTTGTTACTATGGTGTTCAGCTGATAAAAGCAAATACTTTGTGATTTTCACACTTCATGGACTTTTGTGTTTTTGTTTTTCATGTTTCTTGACCAAGTCTCCTTTAATTGTGTTATTATTTGCAGGTGTGACATGTCATTAACATAATTTTGTCACCCATGTTTCTTTGTCTACAGATATATAGAACATTAGTCCAACAGGACAAAAACATTTGTGATGTTTAAGTGTTAATCAGTTTATTATTTATTTATTTTTTTTCTATTATTATTGTTATAATTTTTTTATTCATTATTATTCATATAATATTTTGTCATTTATGACATTCATGTAAGCAGGAAGATGATAACTGTGTGGGTGTTATGTATAGAGACACATTCTTGTATTATTGTTGTGCTGTGTTTATTGATATTGTCATTTGTCAGTATTATTAATGGTAACACTTTATTTTAAAGATCATACATTAGACAGTAATGAATGATTAATAACTTCATTTGTAAGTGTCTAGTAATGGATTTTGCCATTACAAACTATGTTGCCTATGTTGTCTTTGCAGTGCCTTATTGCTTGTTTCTGACCTAATATGCTATTAATTACTTAAAAATAAAACTTTTTTTTTTTTTTTTTTATCAAACTTGTTCTCAGTACTCTGTGTGAATGTGTAGCTTCTAGGTATGAAATACACATAATAGACATTTCAACAAACATTTAAATGAATCGAGAAACACTGATGTTACATAAAATCACAGTCTTTAGCAGTTGTTTTATACTAACAAATATGTTTTTATGTTCGTCACCACTCCAGTAATTCAGCTTTTAAGAGGTCTTTGAGCATTTGTTCCCCTAGATCTCCAGACTGTAGTCTCGCAGACTCCTCAGAATCTCTCAGTGTGTTGAGTGTGAGCACCTGTCTGAGGATCAATGAATACCTCTTTATGGTTCACAGTTAGATGGTTATATCCAGCATCTCTGAGACAGTTACCAGCTCTCCAGCCGTCTGACACAACAGTGTTTCTCTGTCTAACATCAGACAACTCTCAGAATGAGTCTTCAGCACTCCTCTTTGACCCCAAGCATTCAAAACACCCATGATGCCCTGTTGCTCTGTCTTCCACAGTTGTACTAAAATTACTATTTATTTTATCATTCATCTTTACTATAAAAATCCAATTGTTTTTATTATTATTATTATTTTAAATGCCAATATCATTTAAATGTGTTTTGTTCAGGTCAAATGGAATCAAAATGGTCTGTCTTTGATGATAAAATGTGTTTTTATTGATATTTGTTTTAAAGATATCGTTACATCCATGTTAGTGTTTCAGTCATATTGCTAGTTTACCAGAGTTGTGAAGCTTTGAGTCAACAATGAGTTGATTCATGATTCATAGGGTTTAGATTCGATTCAAGAACATTATCTATCTAAGCTTTCGAATACTGATCCACAACATGTCAGTTGAAAATAATTACAAATAATAAATATATTAGAGCATTTCATAGAAACGTTTAATCTGTTTTTAATTCAGTTTATAGGTAACATTAATGCATACTCTGAATATCTGTTCTTTTTTATTTCTTAATACTGTTGAAACACAGCTTGACAGTGCCAAAACAAACACACACACACACACACATTAATTACTGCATCTGCAAGAAACTTAGTAAATATCACAGAGAAGGCAAGTGTTAATTACTGTTAATACACTAAATATTGTTCTCCATTAATAACCAAAATGAACACTTTTATACTCATAATCTAGTTTTCTAATATTTTAAACAAATAGTTTAAATTAATGCTTACATTTGAGACTTGATACATTTTTGAAAATATCAGTGCACGCTCCTCAAATCGCTACTTGGATTATTTTGAACGGGTAACAAAGGGTCAATGTTAAGCACTGAAGCATTGTAGCAGTGTCAAAACAATGCCGTTTGTGTCAAATAAATCGTCTGTAAGCTGATTTGCGTGATTGATCGCAGGCACACAGAAAAACAATGAGCGAATAACCTATGCTAACCTTGGGAATGGATTTTCTTAATCATCATTTTTGATGTGTTTAGCTTTTTATACATTTCATTTGTGGGGCATTAATTGCTGTTTGAATAGAATGATTAGCTAAGTTAGGCTACTGGTGACTATTACTGCAATGTATTCATGACGATGCTTGAAACAAATATGCCGCCTAATAAATATAAATATGGCTAGCTATATATCCTGTGTCATTTATAAAAACTTTAGTTTATATGTAGGCAGTGTTTCTGTTACCTAAATAAGTCACATACATAGGCTACTGAAAACAATTTTCTTGCCGTGAAAATGTTAATATTGTAATCAATCTAATTTGTAATTGGTTATATAAAACGGTAAAAAGTCTTGTTTTGATGCAGTCTTCTTGGACCTAGGTCAAGAATATTATTATATTAAATATGGATAAGAAATCATGTGTCTTATCATCACCAGTGTTACAATATGGCTTTGATTTGCTTTTGTGATGTTTCCACATATATTGATCCTCTGTCTGTTTCAGACTGGATGAGAGAGCTGAAGTCACTGGTACAGTAGCTGATCATTGTATGAACTGGACATACATGGAGGCTGTTCTCATCCAGAGACAATAAATATCTCAGACACTCACCTAATTTTACATTGCTTCATTCCATGCTTACTTTCACGCAACTTTCCTTGTCTTTTCAATTTGAGTTAAATTCATAAAGCAATTACTTCTGTACTTGTCATAGTAACATTTAATGAATGTAATATTTATGTGATCTATACAATATCATTTTTTGAGTATAATTTTAAACAGTAAACATACTTAAAGATAACATGATATTTGTTAACTTGCATTCCATGTTAATATTAATACACATCAAAGAACTGTCAACATTAAAGAACGTTGTTAAATTATTGAAATATTAACTTTAATGAATCTCAGAGGATATTAATCTCGGTAAGCGACAGGAGAACAGAGTTTGGCTGACAAAGAAACATTTGGGTTTCATTGTATGTAATAGTTGTAAAATGTGAAAAACAATTTTGAATAAGATTTTCAAATGTTAAATATTATTTACACAATGAATCATGATTCACTATTCTTAAACATGACATGATGAGGTTGTTTTTCAGTGCCTGTGGTCAAAGAACAGACACATTGTATGGTTAGACATACAGATACAATGTATGCAATGTATGCCTATGATATTCATTATTATTATATTTATTATTAGTAGTTCTTTCTCAGATTGTCTAAACTGTTAAGCTCTGTATTTGACTGTTAACTCAATGCAATAAAGAAAAATGTGTCAATTTTAAAAAGACTGTTCATTTAAATATAAAAATCAACTCACATGTTGTTTGACTCACTCTGTAGAAGATACTTTAAAATCTTAGTAATAGGATAAAATATGTGACAGAAGTAATTTTGCATTTATAATAATAAATAGACTGATGGGGCTGTGAAGGCTGGTAAAAACTGGTTATAAAAAAAAAAAAAAGATTATAAAAAGCATGACACATGATGCTAACACCGATTTTATTAAGACACAGATACATTTGTAGTGGTTTGTTTCAGGTTTTGTATACAAATTGTACTAGTCTCTCTCCAATGACAACTTGGTAGCCTAGTTTAATCAAAGAAAACTATTATAAATAAAGCCCCACAAATGAAATGTATAAAAAGCGAAATACACCTAACAGTAAAAACTGTATTAGGTAAGATAGGTTAAATTAGCTTATTGATTGTTTTTCTGTGTGCCTGTAATCAATCAAGCAAAACATGAAAGACAATTTATCATATTACACAAACTTGTTTTGGCACTGTTGCAGTTAATGCTAATTCATGTTTAACATTGACACTTCGTTACCTGTTCAAAATAATCCATTAAAACAAGCAGAGATTTGACGAGCGTGCACTGATATTTTCAGTTCCATTCGTTTGCACGTTTTTTTTTTTTTTTTTTTTTTTTCAAGGACACGCCCACAATAAGGGAACTAATGATTATTCATGTAAACTCCACCACAGGGAACAGTTTTTTTCACGGAGACCGAATATTACACAACACACCGGAACTCTTGTTTTGAAACTTGTGTCGCAATCATAGACTGTAAAAAAAAAAAAAAAAACAGATCGAAACAAGGTGTCCAGGTGAAACTAGGGATATGCATTTCTTTCTTTTTTAAAATCTGTTTTCTTTTTTTTTTAAGGAATGGCGATTTTGTTATTGTTCTTTTGGGTTTTATCCCACCATGCAGGTAAGACATTTGTATGCTATCTGCCTGCAAGTTTCTGTTTGTTTTTCAGCTCTAATCGCCTTGCTATTGCTTCGTATATTGCTCAAATATTGTGAGAAGAAGATCAGTTTAGGCAATAAATATGGTAGAGTGTGAAAGTAAGATTTGTCAAACTTTATTAAAAAAACAGATAAAGTTTGACTGTTAGATTAAGATTTTCTGTGAAGGCAATGAATATGATGGACTGTCGAAGTTAAATCTGCCAGATTTTATCTAAAAATATCATGGTATCACTGTGAGTAAATGTTGATATATTTTAACGTTATGTTAGTTTAAAAACTGATCAAATGTTGCCTGCCTTGATGATAATGTGAGCTTTGGTTAAAACCTTCTAACAAAATGAAACTAAAAATATACATCTCACGTGTAGCCTTTTCAAATTCTTAAGAAAAACATTTATCAAAAATTAATGTTTCTTTTTTTTTTCTCGTGGTATAACCATGGTTACTTTTCATAAGGATACATAAAAACAATTTTTTTTTTTTAATTAAAAGCACAATTTTTTTTTATAGATCATTTTAATAATACTATTGTTATTATTATTATTGTTGTTCATAATGAACAATTTTCATTAAATTGTCTATGAAAACACTTTATTTCATGACTACACTTGCAGTGAAAGCAGCTAATACATGAATCAAGCTTTGGTTTGTGTATTGTTCATTCATTTGCTGAAGATTATTCATGAGACTTGTGTAGGCTACTGTGTTTGCATGGATATTATGAATTCAGACCATTCTCTACTTATAATCTATATGATCTGGAGAAAAAACATTTTCACAGCTCTTACCGTTTTTCTTTCTTTCTTTCTTTCTTTCTTTCTTTCTTTTTCTGCTCATAATTAACTTTTATTTCATTTCTTTTTCAGGTTTTTTTAGTGCTGCTATTGTCAGAGTATCAGTGCTGGAGGGAGATGTAGTCACATTACACACTTATGTTGAAACAAACCAACAATATATTATATGGTATTTTAACGACATTCGAATAGCTAAACTCAATGGAGATCTCCGTAAGATCTGTACAGATGTTGAGTGTAATGAAGGGACTGAGAGATTCAGAGACAGACTCGGGCTGGATCATCAGACTGGATCTCTGACCATCACAGACATCAGAACCACAGACTCTGGACTCTATCAACTACAGATCATCAGCAGCAACAGCATCAGTAAAAAGATCTTCAATGTTACTGTTTACAGTGAGTCACTGAATTAATCTTTTAAAGCAGATTAAATAGGTTTATACTACGGGGCCTGATTGGCTGATGAACATTCTGAGGTATGCAATTATTTTCTGGGAAACGCACGATGAGCGTTACAGTTCCATAACACTTCACATAGTTAACTGTAATAACGGTCATGCAGTTTGCGCAAAAAAGGTGTTGTCTGTGCTGCCCTGAAGATTTTATCAGTTAGCCTATATAGTGTAGCAACTTAAAGATCACACATGATCTCTCACTAACAGCGCTGTTTACAGACGCTGCAGCAGAAGTGTTTAGAGACGCACAGATGTAGTACACAATTCACACAAGCTCTCGCTGTCTCTCCTCTGGGTGTCTCTCTCTCTCTCACTCTCTCTCTCTCTCTCTCTCTCTCGCTCTCTCTCACTCTCTTTCTAATAACTTAAAAGTACAGGTTGTAGAACCTACCACTAGATGGTGCACTACCAAAACAATAACAATCGCGTGGTTTGATGACGCTAAGAAGGAGCGTGGAATGATGGGATTTGTTGTGTTCTACCAAACCGCTGATGGCCATCAATCAGACGGAAAGATAAATCATGGATTTAACGCGAGTTCAACGATTTGCATGAATATATTACATAGAAAGTCAATGCAAAGACGTGATCAGACTATGGATCAGTGTGGGTCTAGAGACGCGATGCCCCGCGTTTGCCGTGTATGTCCCATAATACTAATCTTGTTGATCGTTTTCTGTAAAGATATGAATCAAAACAACTCACCTGTCGAGTAAAAAACAAGCGAGATCGGCATCTCTTTCTAGTTGAAGTTTGTCGCGAAGCTACTTCCAGAATTTGTCCACGACACTGTTGTCATGTGGTTTCTACGTCAGTAAAGGCGGTAACAAAGGGTATTTAACGTCATTGACAGGCAACTGCACTGCCACGTGTCACTGTTTAGATTGGGAATTTTCTCAAGATTTAGAAGTAGTTGAAAACATTGTTAGTAATCAGCTGGACAAAATATATAACACTAGCCTAGTGGTTTTTGGATATTTAACTGCAAAAATCTTACAAATTGTACCTTTAAGTAATAATTGCATTAGAATGCTATCAGCGGATCAAGCCTCTGTTACCAGCGTTAAAATTACATTTTGGAACCAGCAAAAGAGGCATTTGATGAGACGTGGAAGAAATAATCCTACTCACAATGGTGATTAAAGTACAAAAACCGGACAAATCCCTTTAAATAGATCATCGGATCAATGTCTTGAGGTGTGGTAACCATAGTATAAGCGGAATAATTGACTTCAGGTTGTTAAATTATTAGAAAAATAATGCACATCTGTGTAACAGCCACTCGGGTGTGCTTTATTTTTCTAATAATTCAACGGCTTGTCGTCAATTATTCCTTACTTAAATCACAACATTTATTTATTTATTTTTTTTGCAGTAACATTCACAGTAGTTATTGTTTCTTAATGTATTTGAAAACACATTTATTGTTAAAGTATTTAACTTAAACAAAGTTTGTAAAATGTGTGCTGCAAAACAAATAAAATGCTGCAAACAGCGTGAGAAATTATTTTCATATTCACAGTGCCATCACATTGTTGTTATTGTTTTTTTTTTTTGTTATTGGTTTTGTTTTTCCTCATCAGCTGCTGGTTTGTGTTTCAGGTGTTACTGCTTCTGAACAAGATGAAAAGTCAGTGAAGGAGGGAGAATCTGTCACTTTAGATCCTGGTCTAGTAAGACAACCAAATGAGGTGATGACATGGTATTATAAAGACATCCCCATCGCTGAAATCACTGGATATCTGAGTAATGTCTGTAAAGGTGAGTGTACAGAGAGATTCAGAGACAGACTGAAGCTGGATCTTCAGACTGGATCTCTGATCATCACAGACATCAGAACCACAGACTCTGGAGTCTATAAACTGGAGATCAACAGAAATGCTCGTCGCAGTAGCAGTGCTTCCTGTGTGAAGAGCTTTGGTGTTAACGTTGCTGTTAGTGAGTATAATTTAGTTCCCTTGTGCAATTCCTGTGGCTCAGTGGTAGAGCTTTGCATTAGCAGTGCAAAAGCTTGTGGGTTAAATTCCCTGGGAACATACATCTTGATAAAATAATAAAAATGTGCAGCCTGAATAAAATAGTCTTGATAAAAGTGTCTGCAATGCACAAAATTGTAAATGCATTTTAAACACACACATAGATAGATAGATTATGACCTGCTGCAAAAGAGATACATTCATAGCCAGACACCAGCTTCTGGGAGTGTTGCTGGGGAATCTTTGCCCATTCCTCATAATCGATGGCCTCCAGTTCAGTAATATTCTTGGGTTTACATGCTGAATCTTCCAGGACTTCTTCTGCAATCAAGCCTTGGTGGAATTTGAAGCATGCTTGGGATCATTGTTGTGTTGGAAGGTCCACTGATGCCCAAACTTAAGCTTCCTCGCAGGCGTTATTACATGCATCTTATCTTCCACACGTTGCAATTTTCCTGCACTAGAGGATGCATCACCAAGCCAACAGCATGCTTAACCATGGCCAGAATTTTCTTACTAGTGTATGCTTTATTCTTCTTCATCCAGACATTTCGCTGACTCATTGGGCCACAAAGTTCAAGCTTTGTTGCTCCACAGAACAGAATCACAAAACTTCTGTGGCTTGTTTATATGATTTTGAGCAAATTGAAGGCAACTTTTCTAATGCTTTTGGGTCAGTAGTGCTTTACATCTTGCAGTTCTGGAATGGAAACTCTCTGCATTTAGTAAATGCCTTAAACTAAAACGCCAGTGCCTGTTGCAACCAAGTCTTGCTGCAGGCCTTTTTAGAAAACTGGTTTCAGCTGTTGATAGCGGTACCAAGACTTAAACCCGCAACCTTTGGGTTTCAAAGGGGGCAGCAGTGGCCTAATGGTTTGAGTTGTACTTGTAACCCGAAGGTCGCAGGTTTTCAAGGCTTGGTGCTGACAGGAGTTGTAGGTGTGGGGAGTGAATGAAAGGCGCTCTCTTCCTCTCTCAATATCCATGGCTGAAGTACCCTTGAGCAAAGCACCGAACCGCCAGTTGCTCCCCAGGTGATGGATATACCTGCCCATGTGTATATACAGGTCCTTAGCAAAAAATAGCATATTGTGATAAAGTTAATTATTTTCAATAATGTAATGATAAAAATTAAACTTTCATATATTTTAGATTCATTGCACACCAACTGAAATATTTCAGGTCTTTTATTGTTTTCATACTGATTATTTTGGCATACAGCTCATGAAAACCCAAAATTCCTATCTCAAAAAATTAGCATATCATGAAAAGGTTCTCTTATCGAGCTATTAATCACCTGAATCAACTAATTAACTTTAAACCCCTGTAAAAGATTCCTGAGGCTTTTAAAAACTCCCAGCCTGGTTCATTACTCAAAACCGCAATCATGGGTAAGACTGCCGACCTGACTGCTGTCCAGAAGGCCATCATTGACACCCTCAAGCGAGAGGGTAAGACACAGAAAGAAATTTCTGAACGAATAGGCTGTTCCCAGAGTGCTGTATCAAGGCATCTCAGTGGGAAGTCTGTGGGAAGGAAAAAGTGTGGCAAAAAACACTGCACAATGAAAAGAGGTGACCGGACCCTGAGGAAGATTGTGGAGAAGGACCGATTCCAGACCTTGGGGGACCTGCGGAAGCAGTGGACTGAGTCTGGAGTAGAAACATCCAGAGCCACTGTGCACAGGTGTGTGCAGGAAATGGGCTACAGAGAAGCAACACTGGACTGTTGCTCAGTGGTCCAAAGTACCTTTTTTCGGATGAAAGCAAATTTTGCATGTCATTCGGAAATCAAGGTGCCAGAGTCTGGAGGAAGACTGGGGAGAAGGAAATGCCAAAATGCCTGAAGTCCAGTGTCAAGTACCCACAGTCAGTGATGGTCTGGGGTGCCATGTCAGCTGCTGGTGTTGGTCCACTGTGTTTTATCAAGGGCAGGGTCAATGCAGCTAGCTATCAGGAGATTTTGGAGCACTTCATGCTTCCATCTGCTGAAAAGCTTTATGGAGATGAAGATTTCGTTTTTCAGCACGACCTGGCACCTGCTCACAGTGCCAAAACCACTGGTAAATGGTTTACTGACCATGGTATTACTGTGCTCAATTGGCCTGCCAACTCTCCTGACCTGAACCCCATAGAGAATCTGTGGGATATTGTGAAGAGAAAGTTAAGAGACGCAAGACCCAACACTCTGGATGAGCTTAAGGCCGCTATCGAAGCATCCTGGGCCTCCATAACACCTCAGCAGTGCCACAGGCTGATTGCCTCCATGCTACGCCGCATTGAAGCAGTCATTTCTGCAAAAGGATTCCCGACCAAGTATTGAGTGCATAACTGAACATAATTATTTGAAGGTTGACTTTTTTTGTATTAAAAACACTTTTCTTTTATTGGTCGGATGAAATATGCGAATTTTTTGAGGTTTTTGGGGGGGTTTTCATGAGTTGTATGCCAAAATCATCAGTATTAAAACAATAAAAGACCTGAAATATTTCAGTTGGTGTGCAATGAATCTAAAATATATGAAAGTTTAATTTTTATCATTACATTATGTAAAATAATTAACTTTATCACAATATGCTAATTTTTTTGAGAAGGACCTGTATATAAACGAACACAAAAGGCTTAAAAAGGCTTTTGCCCCTTACCAGTTTTTTTTTTTTTTTTGCATATTTGTCACACTTAACATATTGAGATCATCAAACGAATTTTTATATTACACAGAGATAAAACAAATAAAAACAAAAAAGCAGTTTTTAAATTACGATTTCATTTAATAAGGGGAAAAAGCTGTCCAAAGCTACCTGGCTCTACGTGAAGAAATGAATGGCCCCCTCCTGTTAAAACATGAAAGTGAAAGAACTGTGATTAACCACATTATTTTAGATAATGATAATGTTTACGGGTCGGGTAATAAAATAAAATGCATTCTGATTATTTGCAGGGTGGATGAGATAATGTTGCAACTATTGACCTCATTTTAAAAATATGAACATGTTTTAAATCTTTTCATCAAAAAAATCTATTTAATTTGTGAATCATTGAAACGGTGACATTGCAGATCAGTTTTGAAGGGAGTAAAGCCTGTCTTAATGGTATTGAGTAAAAAAGTCTAATGTTATTAACATGAAAAATGCATAGAAATTTGTTTTTCTATGAACATTGAAGTTTATTTCAGTGAAAAGTTCTGTTTTTGCTGTTTTAACTCCTGATTATTATTATTATTATTTTTTTTTTAAAGATGCTGCTATTATAAGTTAAATCAATGTTATAGAAAAGATTACCAAAGTATAAAGCTGTAAATATCAGACGAAGATATCAGTAGAATTTGTTATCAGTCACTCTCTATTCATATTGACTCTCTCTTCTCTTCAGATGTTCCAGATTCAAGTCGGTCTTCAGCTGCAACTGCAGGAATAGCTGTTACTGTCATTCTGCTTTTAGCTGCGTGTGCTGCTGTTGTAATTTACTATCGCAACGATCAAGAGAAAAGAGAAGGTGAGTTTTACATACTGCTGATTTAAAGAATATAAGAAAGGTGCAAAAATATGTATTTTTATTATACTTAACCTAAGTGATCTGAGTTTAATTGAGTTTTTTTTATTGTTCAAACAGACAACAGGATGCAGAACATTGGTCAGGTAAGATACTATAGCCTCATTCAGACTCAGTTCAAGTCCAGTTTTTGTACATATCTCAAATTGAATCTGATCATATTTAGGGCTGGATTTACTAACCGATTGCGACAGCACAAACTTTATTTTGCCATTTAAGAACTACTGTATAGAGCTGACAGATTTCAGCCTGAGCCCGACAAGTACATTTTGATTTACAGCTTTTATAAAGCCTGAACCCGTTTAAAGCCTGACATTATTCAAATGTGCGCGTGCACACAGCTCTATTGTAATTTATACATGTTTTAAAGGGGGGGTGAAATGCTATTTCATGCATACTGAGTTTTTTACACTGTTAAAGAGTTGGATTCCCATGCTAAACATGGACAAAGTTTCAAAAATTTGTACGTTTGAAGGAGTATTTTTGTTCCAAAAATACCTCTTCCGGTTTGTCACAAGTTTCGGAAAGTTTTTTTTCGAGTATGGGTCTGTGTTACGTTAGATGGAGCGTAATTTCCTTATATGGATCCTAAGGGCACTTCTGCCGGAAGAGCACGCGTTCCCGTACAGCAGAGCACAGCAGAGACATTCACTGATCAGAGCGAGAGCGAATGGGCTAGTTGCATATCTCCGCCATCTTGGATTTCCGGTCTTGCGAGTGTGTGCGTAGATATTTCCGGTTGTGCTAAACGTCAGTGCAGAGAACCGGAGAAGTCCAAATATTACCTTCTATATGTTTACAGGATTAATAATATCACTTCAAATACAAATAAGATATACACTGCTATTATTACTATACTATAAATGTTAACTGAGCCAGTGGATTTGAATCTTGTGAATGTTTGGGCCGGTGAATGGATTAAATACACTAATGTTCACTACTGTTCACGAGATGAAAGTTCAACTCATGGTGTGTATACACAGCTAGATAATGTATTTTTATCTTACCAAATATGTGAACGTACAAATTACTTATTTCTCGAAAATGTTTGCATTATTATTATTTTTGTTTATTAAATATTTACCTCTTGAGACGTGGGCTGCGATTTATCTTCAGAAGTATCCATTTCTCAATTGTACACATACATCAGTCTGTCTCATCGTTATTTTCACAACATATTTTATTATTTTACACAGTACACAATACATGACTAATTTTAATATCTGTTTAATCTGATAATTAATGCAAAATATTAACAATATACATGGCTGCTTATAGACAGATAATGATTCATGCTGCAGATCTTTCACAAAACAAATAAACAGATAACAACACACATGAATGCAAACAGCGATCTTTTATTTAAGGCAAACCTACCATAATTATATTAAGTTTAATTGTACAGTTAGTTAGAAATTATGTTATCAAATAAAGTTAATAAAACAAGCTTTATCAGAAATCTCTGTGCTTCTTGTTTGACAGTCAGAAACATTGATCTTACATAACAGTCAGAATAAAACCAGCTCTTCGAAAATGAAAAGTATTGCATATTTGAGTGGTTTGTGTTTAAAAGAAGAAATCCCTGTGGACCTTACCTGACGCTGATCCGCATAATCAACAGAAGAATAAAGCAATCTCCGCGTTGTATCTTGATGAATTTCCACACAGAGGTACGCAAAATATAGGAAGGATGTTTCCCCATGTTTTTGATATACCACTATCGGCTGTTAAATTTGAAAATCATTAATTATATACATCTAGCCAAGTTTCGTATGTAAGTTTCCCTTACAGTCAATGCTTGCGTCGCAAGACCGGAAATAAGTACGCACACACTCGCGTCGCTGAAGCTCACCGGCGCCATCTTGTGCACCTAGCCCATTGTCACAAAAGAACTGTGTTTTTGGTTGCAAGGGCAAGACAACCCTGCACAGATTACCAAAAAACAAAAAAACAAAACATCATTAAGGGACCAGTGGATGGAGTTTATTTTTACAGAGCATCAACGGAGCTGTGCAAGTGTTTTTGTTTGTTCCCTGCATTTCGAAGATGCTTGTTTTACAAACAAGGCCCAGTTTGACGCCGGATTTGCATAATCGTTTATTTCTTAAAGATAATGCAGTCCCAACAAAAAAGGGTCACGATCGTGTGTTGGAACCGCAGGCGGTGAGTAAAACTGCTTCAAATATCTCTCTGTTGTTAACTGAGCTATCGGCGCGTAAGCACATCAAGTAAACAACATGCGATGTTGTCATCAAACTGCACTTTCCACATGTACCGCTTAAAAAAAAAAAAAAAAAAAAAAAGACGTATAAAGTGGAACTTAGTCATTTTCCAAAACCGCTAAGCAAAAACACTGAGGAACGGAGAGCTGTCACGAGCTGCGCTGAAACATCGAGCTGCTTCTCTGTGAACAGTTTCAATACATACTAGGGCTGTGCAAAAAATCGAATGCGATTTTCATGCACCTCTCATCAGTAAAGACGCTCCTGTAATTAGAAGTATATCTCCAGCATGTGCGTTCAGATCAGGGTTGCCAGGTTTTCACAACAAATCCTGCCCAGTTGCTTCTTAAAACTAGTCCAAAACTAGCCCAGTCTTGTTTCCGGTAGGTTCCCCGATAAAAAATTGCTTCCCGGGGTTAAAATATAAATTTTTGGGAAGGGTTTCCCAGGTAAAATTAGCATTTTAGGGGCTAAATATCACGTTATTGGTATTAGGATTGCTTCAAACCGCGGACATGAAAAACAACCGCAGACTTGGCAACACTGGTTCAGGTGGAGCGGCAGTTACTACACAGAGCCGTAGTCTACCGACAACTAACACAAAATCGCTTTCAAAATCGACAAAGAATTGCCTGCGATTTTATCATCGATTTTGTGTAGATTGTCAGTGAATTACGGCTCGGTGTAGTAAATGCCAACCAGTGTTGCCAAGTCTGTGGTGGTTGTTTTTCATGTCCGCGGGTCACAGCGACCCCAATACAAATGACGTGATATTTATCCCCTAAAACGCGAATTTTACCAAGGCAACCCTGCTAAAAAACTTATATTTTAACCCCGGCAAGCAATGTTTTATCGGGGAACCTTCTGGAAGCGGGATTGGGCTAGTTTTGAGAAGCAACTGGGCAGGATTTGTTGTGAAAACCTGGCAACCCTGATCTGAACGCACATGCTGGAGATATACTTCTAATTACAGGAGCGTCTTTACTGATGAGATGTACATGAAAATCGCATTCGATTTTTTGCACAGCCCTAATATAGAGACGTCGTTGCTGATGCTGCTCTTGTTAAATTTCAGCCTCTGGATCTGATTCTGGATCATAAATATACGCTGAATCTGACTGTTAGCCATGGTTTGTTTTGGATGTTTTTTTCCTCACGGTAATGTCACAGCTTCCAAACGCTCAACGCAAAAGCCTACTCGTGCTCGTGATTCTTTAGCTCCAACCACACATCACGCTTCCAGGCGCTAGTGTTTTTCTGGGAAAAATCGGTACAGTATCTTACTCTTATAAATATAATAAAACTAAAGACTTTTTGGAGTTATGAAGGAAGCAATACTACTCTATAGGTACTCAAGATTAACAGGATATTGAGTGAAAACGAGCATTTCACCCCCCCCCCCCCCCCTTTAACATAATTTATTCATGACTAACGTAGTTAGGTACGCAGGAGCTTAACCATTTAGGGCATTATACTGTAGGTAAGTAATGATAATTTGTAACTGATACGGAACTTAATAGGTAGCGAATGCAGAGACTAAAATTGGGGTAAAATGATCATATTTTCTTGAACTGGTAAGGACTCTAGCTGCTGCATTTTGGACTACCTGTAGCTTGTTTATTGAAGAAGCAGGACAACCACCTAGAAGTGCGTTACAATAGTCCAGTCTAGAGGTCATGAAAGCATGAACTAGCTTATCTGCATCAGAAACAGATAACTTGTTTCGTAGCTTGGCAATTTTTCTAAGATGAAAGAATGCAGATTTTGTAACATGGGAAATATGATTTTCAAAAGACAAGTTACTGTCTAATATAACACCCAGATTGTTGACTGTAGAAGAAGTAACAGTACATCTGTCTAGTTGCAGATTGTAATTTACAAGATTCTGTGCAGTGTTAATTTCGCTGACTAAATATTTTCGTCATTATTTTCGTCACGAATATATTTATGCGGACGAAAACGAAACGAAAACTAAAAAAGAAGGCACTGATGGAGACTAAAACTATGACTAAATTGATTGACATTATCGTCAACGAATAAAGGACGAGACGAAAATAGACTGTGACGAAAATCAAATCAGCAGACGGGAGAGATGCGGGGAATGAGCAAAAGAACCGGCAAAACGGAACAGGCGAGACTGCATGAGAGAAGAGAACCAATCAGAGCCTGACTTATTGAGACGTGAAGCGAAGGTTTTCAGTTTTTAAATGAGCTCCCGGGAAGTCGGCATTCGAAGAGGTGATGTCTAAAAGAGCGACAAAATGTCCACAGCTCACTTCACGTTTGACGACGAACAAAACAAAACAAAGCGTAAAGCACGCGGAGCGCTCATTCGTGGCAAGAACACAACCAATTTGAAAAGACATTTACAGACAAGCCACCTGGACATTTTCTCAAATGTAATTTCACAACGATGTTCTTTTGTTTATTGAGCTAAGCAAAATTGGAAGACTGCAGTGCGTAAATGTTGTAGCATTAAATATTACAAACTAAAAAGTAGTGTAAAATAGCCCCTTCTTCAAGTTAGATGAGAGCACAATACTAATACGTAATATTATGATACATACATTTGATTAATACTAATGTTTAGTATATTTGATAATGTTTTACTTGTTGACAATATCACAAATATTTATATATTAGTCATGTGAAACGTGAATGTTCACATCCTATCATTATACATACTAATCTAGCAATATTGTAGTATTTAAAACATACAATATTGCTAGACAAATGAATACCTTATAAATATTAAATATTAAATATTTACTTTAAATGTATGCACTCCTTGTTCGGCTCAGCTGTAAGCTTTAAGGTCCTGGACCTAACTTTATTTTTCTTTTATTGATGGTCAATTGGCAGCTAGTTATTGTTTACATTATCATGACAGTGTTTGTTGCTGCATAAAAGCTTTTGAATCGAAATAAAGACACAGTTGTGTTGAAATAAAGTTGAATTTGTGTTTTATATATTTTGGTTAAGTTTGTTTCCTATGCCAGCTGTAAAAAATTGTCTAGTAAATCTGTTATTGATTTTAGTCTTATTTTAGTCGACTAAAACACCAAGCAATTTTAGTCGACTAAAATACCAAGCAATTTTAGTCGACTAAAATAAGACTAAAATTAAAACAAATCAGATGACTAAAACTTTACTAAAACTAAAAAGAATTATAGTCAAAAGACTAAGACTAAAACTAAATTAAAATTTGGTGTCAAAATTAACACTGATTCTGTGTAGTGTTTTTTGGTCCAGTAATTAATATCTCTGTCTTCTCCGAATTTAATTGGAGAAAATTATTTGTCATCCAATCTTTTACATTTTCAACACACTCTGTTAGCTTAGATAATTGAGAAGTTTCATCTGGTCTCGTTGAGATATATAGCTGAGTATCATCAGCATAACAGTGGAAGCTAATTCTGTATTTTCTAATAATATTACCAAGGGGCAACGTGTATATTGAAAGTAGAAGGGGACCTAGGACGGAGCCTTGTGGCACTCCATATTTTACTGATGATAAATGAGATGACTCCCCATTTAAATAAACAAAATGGTAGCGATCAGACAGGTAGGATCTAAATGATCTTAGAGCCTGCCCTTGAATACCTGTATAGTTTTGTAATCTATCTATGAGTATGTCATGATCTATGGTGTCGAACGCAGCACGAAGATGAAGTAAAACTAGAAATGAGATGCAGCCTTGATTTAAAAAACCTTAAATATCTTGGCAGTGTGCATAGGGTCATTGTTGGAAGGGGGAACCTTCCAGGTTTTCATTGAGGTTATCTCTGTACATTGCTCCATTAAGCTCTTCCTCAACCCTGACCAGTCTCCCAGTACCTGCCGCTGAAAAACATGGTGAGCGGTGCCTGGTTTCCTCCAGACCTAATGTTTTACTTTTTTGCAAACTCAAAGCAGGAGAGACTTGCGTCTAGCCACTGTGCCATAAAGATCAGATCGGTGGAGGGTTGCACTGATGGTTGTCTTTTGGATCTTTGAGTGACCATCGGGTTCTTGGCTTCCTTCTCTCCTGGTTGCTCAGTCTGGCCGGGTGATCGGCTCTTGGAAGAGTTCTGGTTGTGCCAAACTTCTTCCATTTGATTATTATGGTGGTTTTCACAACGGAGGAATTTCATAGTTCCTAGAACTATTGGTGGAAGTACTCAATTTTTGGCATGATCAAACCACAGGAAATTATCATGTTTTCTAGGAACTCCGTTTGGGGGAACTAAATTAACTCCTACTTCGGAGTATGGTCTAAAACAGTTCTATAGGAACTACCAGTGACACAAGTGTACACTGATCGGCCAAACACATATGAAACACAAGATACCCTGCATTTAAAAAAAAAAAAATCCATGTAAAAACAGCGATAACAATGACCTGTTGTCTGTAGCATTTTTTTTTCAGCCTTGATTATATGTAACACTGCAAGTTTTCATAGGATATTCAGTCACATTTTTGTGCTCTTTTAATCATGTAAGTGTTTAATCATGTTAGCATTGCATCTCCGTTATCACAAAACTCACGACACACAACAAAAACAGCTCCGATCATGGTGTACTTCATTCACCGGTTAACGATGTTTGTAAATGCTGCGCATAAAGATGTCACCCATAGTTCCTGCTGCCAGGGCAGATGCAGACAGAAAATGGGCCTGAGTGGGAAATTGGTTTTCTGAGAACCACCCTGCTGGCTAGTTCCTTGAACTAAGTTCCTAGAACTACACAGTGCAAAAGATCATGTGACACTGAAGACTGGAGTAATGATGCTGAAAATTCAGCTATGATCACAGGAATAAATAAGTGTTTAATATATATGTATATATATATATATATATATAACAATTAAGTAAAGAATACACTGCAATATTATTTTTTTTCTCAGTCCTTTCCTTCTATTCTTCTTTACCATCAGTGACTCTGTATATGTTTACAGGTGAATCAGAATGATGCTCCAGTGAATAAAGAGTCCTTACTGTAGGAGACTGCGACATACTGTTGAACACTACTGATGGGACAGGGACATCCTTAAATCAGACTGAGTCTTATTATCAACTGAAAGTTTTGACCTAAATATGTTTTTCAGTTAAAATGATTAATCCTAAAATAAACATTAGTAACCTACATTTTGTAACATCGGTTGCTTGCACACTCACAAGATCTCCCGGTTCTCACTTGTGAATTAATTAATTTTCCACTGGTTGAAACTCACAACACTCACAGAAAAATAGTGTTATGATACCAAATTTTCCCTATTCGGTAGACCGGTCAAATTTCAACACACTATTTTACACATCAATACCACCACAGTAAAATAATTATTGTTCATTATTAGTCATTTATATGATAAAAAGTTTTGCCCATATATTTTTTTAATTATAGTAACATTTCTTCTCCTTTAGAATTCTACTGAACTGAGTCTGTTCTACTGATACTGTAGGTGTTGTTACTGGTATCATTGCTGTTACTGGATAACACTGCTATTGTTACATTACAAATGAACCTATAGCCCAGGGATCCTCAAATCTGGGCCTTGAGGTCCACTTTCCTGCCGAGTTTGGCTCTAACCTTAATCAAACACACCTGAGCATGCTAATAAATGTCTTTGGGATTATTAGAAAAATCACAGGCAGGTGGCTTTAATCAGGGTTGGAGCCAAACTCTGCAGTGCATTGGACCTCCAGGGCAAGATTTGAAGAAGGGGGCTTGCTATAGGCCTTTAACTATTTGAACCAGCAAATGTGCCTTCGTCAACCATCTTGGTCAAGAAAAAAAAAAAAGATGACGAACAGAATGTTTTTTTTTTTTTTTATAGCTATAGGAGCTATACACCGGCATTAACCATCTTGTTGATTTATTGTATAGACGCTGAAACACTGAAATGTTTTTTTTTTTTAACATTTAACATGTTCCATGTCTCTACCTGTATGCACAGATACATCTGTACATCTGTGTTAAATGTTGTTACTCTTGTATTCAGCTGATAATACTTCATGCACTTTTGTGTTTGTTTTTCGTGTTTCTTGACAAAGTCTGCTTTAATTGTGTCATTATGTGCAGGTGTGTCTTGTCATTAACATTTACTCACCCATATAAGTTCAGTGTGTATTTGTCTACAAATATGTAGAACATTAGTCAAACAGAACAAAAACATTTTTGATGTTTTAGTGTTAATCAGTTTATTTTTGCTGCAATTTTTTTTTTCTCATTTATACATTTCATGTGAGGAGGATGAAAACTGTGTGGGTGTTACATAGAGACACATTCTTGTATTATTGTTATGCTGTGTTTATCGATGTTTTCATTTGTTAGTATTATTAATGGTAACCCTATTTTAAAGATCATACATTAGACAGTACTGAATGATTAATAACTTAATTTCTGTTTTATTTTTATCTTGCAGTGCTTTATTGCTTGTTTCTGAGCTAACACAACTAATTAGCCAAGAATAAAACATTTGTGCAATTGAACTTGTTCTCAGTACACAGTGTGAATGTGTACCTTATTAGTATGAAATACACATAGAATCGTCATTTCAACAAACATTTAAATGAATCGAGAAACACTGATGTTACATAAAATCACAGTCTTTAGCAGTTGTTTTATACTAACAAATATGTTTTTATGTTCGTCACCACTCCAGTAATTCAGCTTTTAAGAGGTCTTTGAGCATTTGTTCCCCTAGATCTCCAGACTGTAGTCTCGCAGACTCCTCAGAATCTCTCAGTGTGTTGAGTGTGAGCACCTGTCTGAGGATCAATGAATACCTCTTTATGGTTCACAGTTAGATGGTTAAATCCAGCATCTCTGAGACAGTTCCCAGCTCTCCAGCCGTCTGACACAACAGTGTTTCTCTGTCTAACATCAGACAACTCTCAGAATGAGTCTTCAGCACTCCTCTTTGACCCCAAGCATTCAAAACACCCATGATGCCCTGTTGCTCTGTCTTCCACAGTTGTACTAAAATGACTATTTATTTTATCATTCATCTTTACTATAAAAATACAATTGTTTTTATTATTATTATTATTATTATTTTAAATGCCAATATTATTTTAAATGTGTTCAAATTTGGCTTTATTGTTATTTGTTTTAAAGATATCGTTACATCCATGTTAGTGTTTCAGTTATATTGCTACACTGGACATCAGAACACTGTTTTGCGTGTTCTGATTGTCTCAATTATCCTCATTTGTGTCTGTAACTTAAATCCTCAGTTCCCCTCTGTGTTTGTTGATTCTCGTCTAAGTTCATGTGTGTTTCAGCCAGTTAACTCTGTTTGAATCACTATTCTGATTCTCCTGCCTGTTTCTGATCTACTCACACATGTGACAAAATACAGAGATCTTACCAACACAGAACAGACTGACGTGACATATTTAATCCCAGTGTCAGTCACAATTATGTGCGAGTATATATATGTTCCATTATGTTATTACTTCAATATAGGGTGTTAAATCTAAGTTATCCAATTGTATTCATTTTTACACAGTTTATTATGTAACAGAATTTGTTTATAATGTCACACATTTAGATATGCACGTTGCAGCATTCTAGTGCACAGCAAAATCCCCAGTGTTAATTTAACACTCTGAGTGTGGATTATATAAACACTGAAGCAGTGTTAAAAGTAACACTGAAGCAGAGTTGAAGTTAATGAGATAATTAAGAAGTTAATTGAGTTATGATTGAGCATTATTGAAGACACCTGATGTTAACAAGCAGAATCACCAAACGAGAAAATCACAATTTGTGTGTCACCATTATAGTGGTCAGTGATTGCTTTAGTTGGGATCTTGGCTTGTGACGTTTTAAATTAAAAGTTTGTTTGTCAAACCAAGAGCAAAAATCACTGGGTGTTGATGATTATGTTTTAATGTAATTGTTGCTTGACCTTAATCACTGAACTCTTTTACAGTCTCTTCTCTTCTTATGGATCATTATTGATTGTAACAGCTTTGATTACACAACAAAAGAGTCTGTATTTTCTATACATTTTGTAGGCATCTCTTGTGATTCTGTGATTCAGATTTTTTTTTTATTAAAGAGTTTTAATTTTAGGCACACACAGATAACAATAATCAGCGTATGAATCTCAAAAACGGTGACAAACAACATATTCAGATAAACAGACCAACTCTGAACATCACAAAACTAGATACTAAAAATTCACATAAAAACAGCAAAAATAAAATATAGTTAGAATAAAAAGTTAAAAAGACAGTTCAGCTCATAATTTATTCATGCCACAATGCATGATGGGAGCCATGGATGAGTTTTTATTGGCTACAACATGCTTTTTTGATGGTCACCATGTTGTGATGCTCACGCTGATTCTTGATGTCTGTGTGTCTAAACTAAAAAACTTTTTCTTTATGTAGAACTAAGTTTTAAAAACATGTCATATTATGGCAAAAATGCTGGATCACTTTTTTATCCATCTTATTTATGTACACAGTAAAGAAACCTGAACTCAGGCATTCAGGTCAATCCATGACAATTAGTCCAAACCACAATCTGTATGGTATAACTCAGTTAGCACAGCCACACAAAATCTAAAGTTAATAATTGAAGGGTCAAAGTACCAACTAAAGCAAACAGTGACCACTATAATGGTGACACACAAATTGTGATTTTCTCGTTTGGTGAGTCTGCTTGTTAACATCAGGTGTCTTTAATAATGGTCAATCATAACTCAATTAACTTCTTAATTATCTCATTAACTTCAACTCTGCTTCAGTGTTACTTTTAACACTGCTTCAGTGTTTATATAATCCACACTCAGAGTGTTAAATTAACACTGGGGATTTTGCTGTGCATGTGAAATTCCACATACTACTGCACAACCAAGAAATGGTTCTCAGGTCTGTTCAGACACAGTCATTTTTTGAAACCCATATCCCACTCAAGAGGGCTGAGGGTGAACATGCAGCGCTGAATGAGAATCAAGAGTGTACTATGTGATGTGCAAATGAACCCTCGTGAAGCACCCAGGCTTTTCTCTGTCTGTCTCGGGTAATGGTTCCAAGCTTTGAAAGTTTCGAAAACAGCGCTATCTGGTAGTTAATAAAAAAATATAAATAGCAGCCAAAAGCCTGTGACACATTCCACAGATCGATTTAAGTTAGATGGACAAATAAAAGCCCAACGGTGTGTGTGTGTGTTATTTATTATTATTTTTTTATGTCTCTGATAATTTAACTAACCCATTAAACTGTGCAATTTAATACCAGAACATAAACATGCGCATTGTTAAAAAAAAGCACAACTACAAATGCAGTTATTGCTATATTTTGCTATATTTTTTTTTCTCGCCAATGTGAGCTGTTGACAACAGAGGACGCCGTTTACAAGCAGCAAAAATGTTTATAGTTATGGATGGACGTTTATCCTTTTTGGGGAACAGAGGTTGAGCCCGCAAGGTGTTTTAATTTTCAATCAGGTTTTTAAAATAATTAAAAAAAAATGTATATGCATAAATGTAAGTGTGTTCAGTCAACGACGCGCTTTGTATTAGAGCCTAGCCTGACGTTGTCAGACTCGATATTTGTTCATCTTTAATAGGTTTCCCCCATGTATAAAACTAAAAGTTTTATAATGTAGGAAAGCAAACACTTACTTAAAAATAAAACATGGATATTAAATTACCGGATTAATTTAGTAGATGCCTGCAGAAGTACTTAAAGGTCATTTCCACTCCCTAATAGCCTATATATTTTTGAATTCATTAAATTATATTTAGACATTATGAATGACAGTAATAAAAGATGTAATATGTTTGCTACATCTGTAAGACGTCTGCCAAAGGTCTGGGAATCATCTGCTGTGTAGCCTACTCTGATAAAGGTCTCAGAAGCAGTTTTACATGCATTCTAATACATTTCTGTTTGACATCTGACAGGAAACATCTTAGAGACGTACTGCAGATGAACAAGCACTCTTAAAAATACACCTTGAATGTAAATGCAGACATTAGATGTCTCCGAGATGTACATGTGTGATTATGGTGAGTGCCTTACTGTCAGGTGCTAGAGCCACCTTCTGAAGAACTTATTGGCACTAGTTCTGGTGTCCTCAAACGTTAGTTTCATTAGTCTGGAGACCTACAGTGCTTCTCGAAGTCAACAGTGTTAGAAGAATGTTCTCTGAGGGAACTTTTCACTGCAAAACAATAATACAAATGCTGCAAATAACATCGCAAATTTTGAGAAAAGCCGCAGCAAAATCAGTCATTTCGATCGCAAAATAATACTAAATAAATAAATAAATAAATAAATAAATCGTGAAATCCTGGAGGGACTGTATAATAAAGATAACTAAGAAAGAAACATAAAGTATCATTATTATCACTATAATTCTTATTAATAATTATGTATTATGTACTTATGTGTATAAGTAAATACATAATACAAAATTATGTATTATGTATTGCCTCTGACTCGCCCCAAACCCAACCGCCTCGCCCTACAGAGTTTCCCGGTTGTCGGTATCCAAACGTAGACAGGTATGGACTCGTCAGTAAGGTAACGAAGCAGGTCACGTGACAGGATCGTGTAGAAACTTGTCGCGATCCTTGACTAAACGTTCGAAACTAGGTGTCCAGGTGAAACTAGGGATATACGTTTCTATCTTTTTTTTTTTTTTTCTTTTTTTTTTCATGGCGATTGTGGAATGGCGAATTTGTTATTGTTCTTTTGGGTTTTAATCCACCATGGTAAGCCATTTGTATGCTATCTGCATGCTAACGATAAAAAAACGAACGTTTCTGTTTGTTTTTCAGCTCTAATCGCCTTGCTACCGTTTCATATTTTGCTCAACTATTGTTAGAAGATCAGCTTAGGCAATAAATATGATAGACTGTCGAAGTAAAATGTGTCAAACTTTAACTAAATAACATGGCATCACCGTGAGTAAATGTTGATAGATTTCAACGTTATGTTAGTTTAAAAACTGATTAAATGTTGTCTGCCTTGATGGTAATGTGAGCTTTGTTTTAAACCTAACAAAATGAAACTAAAAATATACATCTCACGTGTAGTATTCAAAGTAGTCTTACTAAAAAAGATTTGAAAATTAATGTTTTTGTTTTGTTTTGTTTTGTTTTTTTTTAGGGTGGGAGGGGGGTTGATAACAATTTGTATAATCACACAAATAGTTAATGGTTAAAACCAAGTTTAATTTGTGAGTTTGGTATAACTACAATAACCAGTTTTTGTTGTTATTTAGTCTGTTTTTTTCTTTCTTTTTTTTATCTTTGTGAAACCATTGTTAATTTTCATGAAGATAATTAAAAACAATATTTTGTAATTAAAAACACAATTTTCTTGTTTATGGATAATTTTCATCAATAGTATTATTCATAATGAGCCATTTTAATTAAATGGTCTATGAAAACACTTTATTTCATGACTACACTTGCAGTGAAAGCAGCTAATACATGAATCAAGATTTGGTTTGTATAATTATCATTAATTTGCTAAAGATTATTCATGACTTGAGTAGGCTATTGTGTTTGCATGGATTGAATTCAGACGGGTTTCTCTACCTATAATCTGTATGATCTGGAAAAAACATTTTTCGCAGTTCTTAAATTTTTTATTTTATTTTTATTATTATTATTATTATTATTATTTTGGGGGGGCTTATAATGAACTTTTCTTCATTTCTTTTTCAGGTTTTGCTCGTGTTGATTTCAGAGTATCAGTGAATGAGGGACAATCAGTCACTCTAAGCACTTCTGGTGAAACAAACCAACAAGAAGATATTAAGTGGTATTTTAATGACATTCGAATAGCTGAAATCAGTGAAGATCTCAGTGATTACTGTACAGATGTTGAGTGTAATGAAGGGACTGAGAGATTCAGAGACAGACTGAAGCTGGATCATCAGACTGGATCTCTGACCATCACAGACACCAGAACCACAGACTCTGGACTTTATGAACTAAAGATCATCAGAAGCAGCAGTATCAAGGAAAAGACCTTCAATGTTACTGTTTATCGTGAGTCACTTTTTTTTTTTTTTTTTTTTTTGCAGTAATAGAGTAGTTATTTTCTCTCAATGTATTTGAATGCTGTATATACTCAATCTATTTGAAAACACATTTACAGTTAAAGTATTTAATTTAAAATAAGTTTGTAAAATATGTGCAAAACAAATAAAATACTGCAAACAGCATGATACATTTTCATATTCACAGTGCTTTCAAATTGTTGTTATTGTTTGTTGTTTTTCCCCCAAAAGATCCTTCAGCCGCTGTTGGTTTATGTTTCAGGTGATCCTGTTGAAAAGTCAGTGAAGGAGGGAGAATCTGTCACTTTACATTCTGGTGTAGTAAGACAACCAAATGAGGTGATGAGATGGTATTATAAAGACATCCCCATCGCTGAAATCACTGGAGATCAGAGTAACAGTATCTGTTCAGATGTTCAGTGTAAAGAGAGATTCGGAGACAGACTGAAGCTGGATCAGACTGGATCTCTGACCATCATGAACACCAGAACCACAGACTCTGGGGAATATAAACTGGAGATCAGCAGAAAGGGTCGTCTTGGCAACAGTGCGATCAATGAGAAGAGCTTTGGTGTTAACGTTGCTGTTAGTGAGTATCATTTAGTTCCCTTGTGCAATTCCTGTGGCTCAGTGGTAGAGCTTTGCATTAGCAGTGCAAAAGCTTGTGGGTTCAATTCCCTGGGAACACACATACTGATTAAAAAAAAAAAAAAATGTATGACCTGCATGCACTGTAAGTAACTTTGGATAAAAGCATCTGCCAGATACATAAAATGTAAAGGCAATTTGAAAACACACACATATAGATGGATAGATAGATACAGTAGATAGACTTTGAGCTGTTTGTTATGAACAAATCAAACAAAAGTAATTGAAATATCTCATCACTGTGAATGTTTCAAGTGTTTTCCTAAATTTATTCAACTGAAAATGCAACTTTTAATGACTTGTGCACTCTCAAAATTATTCTCGAAAGCTTCTTTAGTACTTAGTAAAGTTCACTATTGCTGTAATTAACTGCTGCAAAAGAGATACATACAGAGATGGGGACTCGAGTGCGACTTTAGTCGCACAAACAGTGACTTCAGACTCGACTTGAGACTCTTCCTCGAAAGACTTCAGACTCGACTCGGACTCGAGCTCCGGGACTCGTGAACAATGTTAATTTTTAGTAAACGTCAGATGAGCTCGCTGTTAGAGTTGTGACGTTCGCGAACGAACCGATTCTTTTGAACGGCTCATAAACATGAACGATGGGAGCCGAGTCACGGCTGGAGGGGAGCCGTTCTTTCTGTCGCTCTTTTTTCCTATGCGCGTTTCAGAGCGCGTGTTTCACACAGATGCACACAAATGAGCTCCTCCGCGAGACCGAACAGTTATAGGGGAGGGGCGCACCCAGCGCAGGCCAACCCTTTATAGCGTGATGATATTAGTTATTAGTTGTGCACGCATCCTTCACGTGAGTACTCCAGTGGAAAAAAAACCTGAGTGCCTCTGTCATTGGGTAGGAGCGGAGCCATGACGTTTTGCACAGTAATTCATTGCAGCCCACTTTGTTATTGTTCATTGACTTGAAGGGGCTGATGTCCTATTTGCAAAGTTTACAGTAGTAATAGTATGTAGACATTTCCATTTTATTTATTCTAATTTTATCTACTTTAAATATTTTTGGTTCTCTATCAAAATGTTCTTGTGTGATAACAATGTTCTTGTGTGGAAGTGTTTGTAGTAAAAGCTGTTTTGCACAGAAATTCATTGCAGCTGGCTTTGTTTTTGATGTTTATTTGTGAGTAGGTATTGTATGAATAACATAAGTCAGCGTAGCTTTGTTCATTCTTAAGCCAGACAAGAGGTGTGCAGCTATACAGCCAGGACAGACAGAAGGCCATTACTGAATCCATAAATGCAAAATACAGATATTAACTTAAAAGTAAAGCATTCTTGGTGTTTTTGTCATGTTGCAATAGCCTGTTTACACTGATTTTATACCAAAATCAAAGTTGATATTGTATGCTAATAAATAGAGTTGTCATAATAACATATTACATGCTTTGAATTTCTTATATATAGCTATGCAGTGTTCTAAGCAGCTCTGATGGGTCGCTGTACGTGATGCAACATTTATTATAACCAGAGACTTAATATAATAAAGAGACTTGAGACTTGACTTGGACTCTAGCTCAGAGACTTGAGACTTGACTTGGACTCTAGCTCAGAGACTTGTGAGCATCTCTGGATACATACATAGCCAGACACCAGCTTCTGGGAGTGTTGCTGGAGAATCTTTGCCCATTCCTCATAATCGATGGCCTGCAGTTCAGTAATATTCTTGGGTTTAGATGCTGAATCTTACAGGACTTCTTCTGCAATCAAGTCTTGGTGGAATTTGAAGCATGCTTGGGATCATTAGCCGCATTTTCACTGTCGGGCCAGTGGTAGCTAGTGCTTTGTACGGGCCGGGCGGGGCTAATACGGGGAAGTCGTGGCCTAATGGTTAGAGAGTCGGACTGGCAACCGAAGGGTTGTGAGTTTGAGTCTTGAGCCAGCAGGAATTGTAGGTGGGGGGAGTGCATGAACAGCTCTCTCTCCACCTTCAATACCACGACTTAGGTGCCCTTGAGCAAGGCATCAAACCCCCATCTGCTCCCCAGGTGCCGCAGCATAAATGGCTGCCCACTGCTCTCTCTGTGTGTGTGTGATCACTGCTCTGTGTGTGTGCACTTCGGATGGGTTAAATGCAGAGCACAAATTCTGAGTATGGGTCACCATACTTGGCTGAATGTCACTTCACTTCACTTCACTTAATAGCCACGGACCTGTAGCACCGAGGCCAGAATAGCACAGGGTTTCCACAGTCTGGGCCTGAAGTACGCTGCACCTCACTAAAACACACCCTTTAGACGCCTCTCATGAACAACGTCACACAACCCCATCATTTATCCAACAAAGAGAAGTTATCCGAAAACTAAGAAATAAGTCACTGGAACATGCGCAATAAAAAAATGAATATGCATGCTTTGTTAAACATTTTAATTTAAAAGCATCAATGTTTTACTATAGAATAAGTTATACATTGATCATAATGAATTAATTTATCAGGACTCAAAATTAGAGCCCGACTGATAAGGATTTTTGGGGGCCGATGCCGATTTATAAGCCGATATTTTGAAAATAAACTGGATATTAGACCCATTTCCTATAAACTGCACTTATACAACATTCAATAGCAAAATATCTGCCTGTTCTATGTATGTGGGCTGTATAAACCATTTTCCAGAAGGGATTTATGTTTTAAAAAAAAGCCTTAGATTACAGTCTCAATGACTAAACAATTGCACATCAAAAGTATATATTTTTGAATTATCAAAAAAACTGTCTGATTTTAAACATTTAATACTTTTACTCTCTTCCAGTTGAAGCTGGTTTTAACAGTCTGTGTGTGTACTGTAAATAAATTATAATACTAAAGTTAAAGTATTTGCAGAAGTAGTCCCACACTTTGCTGCTACAGCATTCACCTTTTTCAGCCATCTGTAGGGCAGAAAGAGAGACAGAGAAAGAATAAGCATGTGTATTAATATTATCACCATGTATCATTACTCGTGTCATCATTAGAATTAGAATAATAATAATAAACAGGGATCTTCTAAATAGGCAAAAATGAGATATATATATATATATATATATATATATATATATATATATATATATATATATTATTTGTCAAGCAATAGGTATGACCTATTACCTACTTATATTTAACCATATTATTATTTTTTTTTCCTGTTATGTCTGTAAAGCTGCTTTGAAACAATCTGTAAAAAAGAAAAAAAAAAGAAAAAAGCGCGTGTTCAGCTCACATTTATTTACATGTCCCCTCTGGTTTAATAATTTCTGACGCACCTACTGTAGTTACTGTAACTACACTATATTTGCTCTCACAGACACATTCACAACGGACCCGTATATCTTCTCCTCTTCTCTTTGTGCAGTCTGAATCAAAACATCATCATGCGCTGGCGAACGTAAAGTTAGCCTACCGTTACCGGAAGATTACGGAATCAATTCAAAGTTGAATGGTTAACGTTAGTGTCATGAACACACCGCTGTCAATTTTGAGAAGAACCACCTTCAAACAAGTAATGCACACTGTAAATAACTTCATAACCAGGCGCGTCCGCACTGCATCGAGTTAAAAACATCTCAACTTTTCAGAATGCCGCAAGCGCACCGCAGGTCATGTGACAAGAACTAACCAATCAGCTTCATTCTTTCCCGTAACAAAGTTGAAAACTCAGCCAAGATGAAGGAACAGATGTTCATAGCTGTATATGGATTGCCATTTTGAAATAAATTTAGTAGCAGAGCTACTGCGAGCGTTTTTAGTGCTGTGTGACGAGTGGGGCGGGGCCGATAGACGTGGGAACGAGGAGGGAGGCCAGGTGTAGTGATTGGAGATGAGCTGCACCTGCACCCCACCGCCGGTCTCGAGTCCCACATAGGAGATGGAAGGATATAAAACTGGAGCGACGACCGTGAAGGACGAGAGAGGACCAGGCCAGGGCCATTATTTTATGTTTTGCTTTTTATTTATTCTGTTTTGTGTTTATTTGTGATTATTAAAGTTTCATTTTGATTGTGCGCCGGTTCCCGCCTCCTCCTTCCGGATGAATATGGAGATTTTATCATTACATGCTGCAAATCCATTTATCCTTTGCTGAAATTTCCGCGTCTTCATGGAGAGAGCACGTCATGGTTGTTTAGCAAAGGCAGACGCCTCAGGAGTGCTTCTGCCCGAGCACTTTGGAAAGAAGGAAAAAGCTGCGCGCCTAGCGTTTTCCACGCGTTTTTAGGCGCGATATGTGAACGGACGGCCCTTTATGCGGTCATTATGTGGGAAACACTGCAGATATATTTAGAATAAGATAAACGCTAAAGTTATAGTTTGACCGCTTATTAACGTTCGCGTTCTTCCACTGATAAACATGGTATTAGCTTTGTGGCTAATCTAATATAGCAATGCATTAGCGGCTGTAAGTGATGTTACAGAATATTTAGAAGTGTTAATGATAGGACCGTTAGCTAGAACTACCACACCGTTTTTATAAACAGTGTATGAACTAAATCATCTCACATGACGAACGACAGACTCACCGTCAAAACAGTACATCTCTGTGGCTTGGCTGATCGCTTTCTTCTATAGTGGAGTTGCAGACTCTCTGCAACTGCGGAGCTCCCTCTGGTGGGCAAACTATGCAACACTCATAACATGAGTGAAGCATGAGACTCTGTTTCTCATGTTTCATCGGCCGTTATAAATGCTGATGCCGATTTAAATGCAATAAGCTCATATCGGCCGATATATCGGTCGGGCTCTACTCAAAATTAATCAAACTGAAATGAGATCATTTCTATTTCATTTATTTATTTTTAACGCTTATGAAAATAGCCTGCTTATTCAGTCGAGTCTGTTTATGTTTATTATCCACGGTAGCCTATACGTCACATTAAGAATGAATGATAATATCTCTGTTTTTATAAAAGCTCCTGAACAAAAACATTGTTATATTTTTATATTTTATATTTTTATCAGTTACTTTTGTTTGCAAACAGCTGAAAGTCATTAAATCTTGCTAATAAACCTGATTTGCTGTGGGGGTTGAATTGGTCATCCTTAATTAAATAAATTTCAAAGGTCATCTAAAACCTACCCCAACTTAGAGTCCCAACTCCAAGGTGAATTTTAGTAATTTATCCCACTGTGTTTGTGTGTGTGTGTGTGTGTGTGTGTGTGTCTATCTATCTACAAACCTGATTCCAAAAAAGTTGGGACACTGTACAAATTATGAGTAAAAAAGGAATGGAATAATTTACAAATCTCATGAACTTATATTTTATTCATGATAGAATATAGATAACATATCACATGTTGAAAGTGAGACATTTTGAAATGTCATGCCAAATATTGGCTCATTTTGGATTTCATGAGAGCTACATATTCCAAAAAAGTTGGGACAAGTTAAATGAACAATTTTGCAAAACCATTTACTTGGGTTATCTTTATGTAATACTAAATTAGTTTGATCTGAATGTTTTAAGTGTGACAAATACGTGAAGGCAAAAATATTTTCACTGATAATCCACAGGTCGGGTAATAAAAAAAAAAAAAAATGCATTCTAATTATTTGCAGGTGATTCGTGGGCCGGGTGGATAAGATGATGCAACTATTAACTACATTTTCAAAAAAAAAAAAGAATAATCATCATCAGGCAGACAATTTTATTTGTGTGTGTGTGTGTGTTCGTTTGTTCGGGAAGTTGCAGTGAAACGTTACATTGCAGATAAAGTTTGAAGAGAGTTAAGCCTGTCTTAAAGCTATTGAGTATGCCAATATGGTCATTTCAGAGGCCAGTTGCATAAACCGCTTAGACTAGTCTTAAAAAAATGTATAAAAATGATGTATAAAATCAGTGTTTCAATGAACATTGATTTTGTTTTGTTTTTTCAGTGCAAAATGCTTTGATGCTGTTTTAACTACTGTTTTATTTATAAAATTGCTGCTATTATAAGTTAAATCAATGTCATACAAAAGATGACCAAAGTATAAAGGTGTAAATATGAGACGAAGATATCGGTAGAATTGGTGATCAATGACTCTCTATTCATATTGACTCTCTCTTCTCTTCAGATGTTCCAGTTTCAGGTCGGTCTTCAGCTGCTGCTGCAGGAATAGCTGTTACTGTCATTCTGCTTTTAGCTGCGTGTGCTGCGGTTTTGATTTACTAAAACAAACATCAAGCGAAATAAGAAGGTGAGTATTGGATACAGCTGATTTAACAAGGTGGAGATTATGTGTGAAGTATTTGAAAGATGTGGAAATATGTTGAAATTTTTATTGCTTAAAGACAACAGGATGTAGAACATCCTTATACAGACTGTCAATTTTTTTTTACATATCTCAAATTGAATCTGATCACATTTAGGGCTGGATTTTCTTTTGACATTAAAAAAAACTACTGTCTGCCTTTACCAAAGACACAAAAAAATGTCTCATTAATCTATACTCATTATACCATAATGACGAAGTGAAAACAGAATTTAAGAAATGTCTGTAAACTTATTGAAAAGAAAAAAACTGAAATACATAAGTATTAAGACCCTCTACTCAGTATTTAGTTGAAGCACGTTGGGCAGCAGTTACAACCTCAGATCTTTCTCGGTATGACGCAACAACCTTTACACACCTGGATTGGGGGATTTTCTGTCATTTCTTCTTTCAAATCCTCTCAAGCTCAGTCAGGTTGCTAGTTTCAGGTCTCTCCAAAGATGTTCAATGGGGTTCAAGCCAGGGCCCTGGCGGGCTTCTGTAGGACATTCCCAGAGTTCTTGTGTTGTCTTGACAGGTTTTATTTGTGGATATCTCTGTACTTTGCTGTACCAGTTACATACTGTAAGTGTACACGAATTGGCCAAATGCATATGAAACACAATATACCCTGCATTAAAAAAAAAAAAAAAAAAAAAAATCCATGTATTCCATAAAAATGGAAAACAGTGATAAAACTACCTATTGTTTGCAGCATTGTTTTTTCTCAGCCATGATTATATGCGACACTGCAAGTTTTCATAGGATATATATTCAGATTTTCAGCTACAGTCCTGTCTCTGAGCTCTGCAGGCAGTTCCTTTGACCTCATGGCTTGGTTTTTGCCCTATGCATTCTGCCTTGCAAAGGCAAAATACCGTAACTTTGATTTTTGTCGAAAATTTGTTATTGATATTTTTGGGGCATTCAAGTTTGGAATTATTTGGTTTTCTATCTTTGTTTTACTGTCCATTAAAGTCTGCTGCATTTTTAGATCGCAATCTACCAAAAAGCTCATTATAACAAAGCAATGTAAAGACTAGATGCAGCAATGCATTGCCTAATTGTGAAAGTTTTTTATGTGGATTGTTCATCAGGCTGTCACTAAAAGTTGGCTGTGTGTGAACTCGAATGTCGTAGCTAGCATGATCAATCATAAAGTCAGTAGCCTACTAACAGTTCACAATTAAATCCATATCCTACCTTTTCTTATAACCTGATAAAATCAATCCATGGTGATGAACGTCTTGGCCACATGCCACTTCACTTTCATCAGCAACCAAATATTGATAATGTGGAAGTTACTGCCTTTTGCCTTGGTGTAATGTCTGCAGACATTGCTAAGGCAAAGTACATTAACTTCAACATAGGGGTAAAATTTTTAAGTTTTTTATTTATTTATTTTGAAGCTCACAATTAAGTACTAAAATATCTAATTGTTAAATTTCCAATGTCCTACCTATAATAAATTTTTCTGGACAAGTGAAAAAATGAAAGTCATTTTTCTAAGTTTCACACTCTAGCAAGTTAAGGTCTTTTGCCTCTGTAGGGCAGTATTGTCACCTGTGAGGCCTTTCCAAATCCTGTTCAATCTATTTAATTTACCATAGGTGGAATCACAGGCAATAATGGTTTTAGAAAAAAAAAAAAAAAAAAAACCTGCAATGATCAAAAGAAATGGGAGTCACCAGAGTCAAATTTGTAAATACTTATGTAAATACGACTTTTTTTTTCTTTTTACATATATACATATCTCAAGTCTTGTTTTCATGTTGTCATTATGGGCTACTGAGTGTAGAATAATGAAAAGAAAGATAATCTAAGTGATTGTAGTATCAGGCTGCAGCATAACAAAAAAAAAAAAGTGATGGGGTCTAAATACATTAATGTGCTGGCATTTATGCAGTGAAACAGTTTAGTGCACGGTCAAATTAGTTTTAACTTGTGTATAACTTGGCAGATGACCATGGAGTAAGCGGAATAATCAAAGGCAAGCTGTGCATTAAAGGATTTTAAAATGCACTTTGTGGAGCCAAACTTCACATTGGGTGGTTCTTTGCCTCCACGTAGTGCATTTAAAATCCTTAATTGCATGGCTAGCCATCGATTATCCCTTACATATATATATATATATATATATATATATATATACACACACTGTAGTTAATATTTGAAGTGGATCCAAAAAGTTAATTAAATATATATATTATTAGTCCTGTTTTTCTCTTCAACTTTACCATCAGTGAATCTGTATATTTTTACAGGACAATCCGAATGCTCTAGTGACCCAGGAGTCCTCACTGTAGGAGACTGTTGAACACTACCGATGGGACGTCCTCTAATCCAGGGGTTCTCAACCTTTTGGAAGCTGGGCCCCCCCAAAGCTGGATCATTGCAGTTGAGGCCCCAGCGCACCCAGACCTCAGATATTAATATATGCTTTATTATTGTTATTACTAGGCCTAATAGTAGGCATCACCTGCATTTTTTTACAGAAGCTTGCAGCTAGGTGATGTTAATGTAAGACCTGAGCCTGCTTTGCCTTGCAAAGATCCTCAATTCTTGGCTTAATGTTTGATCAACATAGCCTCAAATCATCCTCAATTTGTGCACTTGCGGTATTTCGTTTTGAGTGCAGTCATTTTTGAGAATCCTGCCTCACACAAATATGTCGACGCGAAAGGAAGGAGAATCTTCAAGGCAATGCCACAGAGTTGAGGCTGGTTCAGCACGGAGTCAAAGAGAACTGGCATTTTTTTAGCAGCTAGTGCTTCGCGATGGACCATGCAATGTGTCCATTTCACAAGTGGAGCTACTTGCTGAACGCAAGCAGCTAGGCCACGAACACGCCCCGTCATTGCCTGCGCACCATCCGTGCATAGGCCAACGCATCGGTCCCAAGCCAAACCATTTTCACGGATAAAAATATCAAGGACATTGAAAATGGCTTCTCCTGTAGTGTGTGACTGAAGAGGCCGCCAAAACAGGACATCCTCCTCAATCGCCTTGTCCCGCAGATACCTGACATAAGTGAGGAGCTGTGCCTGCCCAGCAATATCAGTGGATTCGTCCAGCTGCAGCGCGTAGTAAGGACTCTTTTTTACAAACTCTATCAGTTGCTCTCTGATATCATTGGACACGTCTACAATTCTCCTAGCGACTGTGTCATTGGACAGGGGTATTGCACCAAGTTTGGCTGCTGCACTATCACCTATCATTATTCTGCACATGTCTTGCGCTGCCGGCAAAATGAGAGTCTCGGCGATTGTATGCGGTTTACCCAGTTTACCAATTCTTTTGGCCACTACATATGATGCCTCCAAACACTGTTTAGACACAGTGCTGTGCACTGAAATGGTTGCCTGTTGCTGATGGAGGCCATCAAGCTTTCTTTTAAAATATTCAGCCGGTTTATTTTTAATGCCAGCATGCTTTGTTTCGAGGTGCCTTTTTAATTTGCAGGGCTTCATACTGTCGTTAGCCAGCACCTCGGCACACACGACACACTGAGGTCTCAGATCAGCCGTGACTGTAAACCCAAATTGCAGGTATGCTTCATCGTACCTTCGAAGCTTTTTTGCAGCTGGTGGTGCGTCGGTTGGCTTGTTGGTCCTCACAAGAAATTTCTCCATTTTTGTTATGTGTTTTCAATAAAGTTTAGGCAATATGTAACTGTGTGTGTGGCTATGTTGAGAGACGTATCAGGGGCTAATCAGTCAGGACTTAGGCACGATGTTTAATTAACAAAATAATTATTTTGCAGACAATTCAGATTTTATTTTAATACTAAATGATTGTAGTCCTCGTGTATGTGTGTGTGTGTGTGTGTGTGTGAGAGAGAGTGAGAGTGAGTGTGTGTCTTAGTCGCATGGGTAGTTTTAGCTAGGTGTAGCTAAAAAAATTACTGGCTAGGGCTGAGATTTTATATAATCTTTAAAAAGAATGTTTGTGGGTTTAGTCTTTAAAAATACTGTTGGGGTTCTGTAGTAAAGGCCTATGTAATTCGAGATTGATAACAGAGCGAGAGCTGGCACAAGCGAACTTGGCAAGAGACTAGACTAGAGTGAATGGAGAGCTATGTCGTGAGTCAATTTAAGTGCAGTGATTTATTTATTTTTTATGAGAGTGAGTGAACATTAACATAACTTGCACCCCGCTCTGTAAGCCAGGGCGGGAACAGCGGCGGCCATGCGCATGCGTGATTCATTTGCAGCCTGGACGCGGAGGGGTGTGTGTGTCTGCTCTCTGCTCTGACTGTGACTGCAGGGCGAGGCTACTGAGACCGCCTGTGAGTGCTTTTGGACGGGAGAGGGGCTCACGGCAGCGAGTTGAGCACAGTAGGCCTAACTGCAGAGTGATTCATACTTTCGAGTCTCCAAACACCACAAAAGTCTCCAAAAACATCAGTAAAAGTCGCTGGATTTGTCGCTTTTGACAAAAAAAAAAAAAAAAGTCGCCAGGAGGATGATTTGTTTGTGTTATAATCAGTGCTTGAGGTGTGTGTGTGGGGGGGAATTGGCAAATTATGACATTTTTACAGTGAGAAACAAGACTTGGAGATATTGCTGTTACAACAATTTATTGTTATTTATTTATTAACAACATAAATGTATTTAAACATGTTTGTGTGTGCGTAGCTGCGTGCGTGTGAGAATTTCCAAAAACTAAAGGAAAGCTGTAGTCTATATTCTGACTAGTTTATTCGTTCATATATATATATATATATATATATATATATATATATATATATATATATATATATATATATGAAATGAATGGAGAGCAATCAAGTTATAGTCGTGGTCAGACGTCATTGTTAGGAATTAAAATAGGGCAATTACAATCAAACTGAATTAATATCTTGGCTAAATTTAAGTTTTCATTCAGCACCTGCTGCGAACACCACCACTCACTCCGCCATCTTAGGACTTCTGACTCCCATTCATTTTGGCGTCACTTTGACAGCGAATAACTTTACATTTGAGGCGTTTAAAGACTCCGTTTGTCCATTATTTATTCCTAAAGATACACGACAATGTACAAAGGGCTCCATTACCTTCTATGTTACATTATGGCCCCGTATAAACAGTTTTTGTAAAAAATAGGCTAACGATTGCGTCATAACCACTCGTCTCTCTGTCGCATTACCGTACATACAGGTGGAGAAGCTCGCAGGCAATTAACTTAATATGGCGTACTGGCGTTACATTTTAAAATACTATACAAAATAATTAATCAGTATACTTAATCCTGCTTACTCACGCCAAAGAACTCCCCGCTCAAGCTCGCCGTCTCTGCAAGATTAACGATGGCAGTTTGCACACACAGCCACTTAGAAGATTTACATCTGGCAGACAGGTTGCTGACGTCGTCAAGCTTCGTTTTAGTCTGCGCGTCAGAAACAGAAGTGCTAAAAAACGCTAAAAATGGGCTTCACTTGTCTCAATTGAGTTCCAATGGGGTCGCTGTGTCCATTTCTTTTACTGTCTATGGTTGAGAACCAGTGCTCTAATCAGACTGAGGGTGCCAGTGAAACTACAGTATAATATAATTTATTACACTGATACTTAAATTGAAAGGGAGGCAGTGGAAAGTGATCTTACAGTATACCAAACGTATAAAAAAAAATGAAATCCAGAAAATATAACCAATTTTACCCAGAAACATGGACAGTGTCCACAGTGGCCTGCCAATGACGTCATAACCCCCCGATTTCTAGTTTAGTTTTTTTAGAAAACATGGAAACACCAAAGAAGCCCCCCCCCCCCCAAATACACACAACTAGGAGGAGTGAAAAAGGTAGACCGAAAAAAAAAAACTCTGCTGCTTTCAAACTGCTCGTTCAGTGGCCTCGTTTCGCTTCGACGTCCTTCAGTCTCACCCTGCTTCATTTTACTACATTAATAAATCATTAGCTCATCCTAAATAATAGTGCCTTTAAATAATAAAACATCTTGACTAAATATTTCTAAATTACTAACATTTCTTAAAAAAAAAAAAGCATTTCAGTTAAAAAAAAAGCACTCTACAAGCAGCAGAACTGCAAGTTCTTGACATTTTACAGTATACTGTACAGAACAGAGGTTGGGAACCCTTTTATATACCAATGCTAAATGGTTAAAAAGGTTTTTTTTAAAGGTGCTGCAGAAACTCCAATGATCTATGCTCATTTGATTAAAAATGTGTTTTTGGGAAGTAAAAAGGAAAAGTGATTGTATAATTTACACTGATAAACCGTAATTTGTCACTCCCAGAATTCCCTGCACTTCATTTCATATGTTGTTGAAATAACATGTTTCTTAGTTGTTGTTTTTTTGTTGTTGTTTTTTTTTTTTATCAGGGTTTAATCTTGCATCTAATGTTGTTGGTTGAATGTTTATTGCATTATTTTAGAATTGTGTGTCACCATTATGGGGTTTAGAGTTTGCGTGAATGACACTGTGTGCCTTCTATATATACTGTAAGTATTAACCTCCTCAGCTCATAGAAAAGCAGTTTGTGATGAGCCTTGGTTCATCAAGTGACTTTCTCCTCACCACCAGTTTTGGTGATTTATGAGTGCATTTTTCAAAACAGATATTAGTATTTCAGTTTACTGGTTTATTAACATTATATCAGTTAATGAAACTGTATTTTTTTTTTTTTGTGTATTTAAGTCTGTGAAACCTAAAACATTTTACAGTGAATTTATGACAACCACATCGGCCATTATTTTACAGTAAATGTCAGAATTGTTTTTTATGGTGTAGCTTACACAGAGACAGTAATGGTATTGTTTTTAAAAACTTGCACTTTAAAAACAGTTTCCAAAAGGCCCCCAAAATGGCATTGCTGTGTAAAAATGAATGGCTAAAATGCATAAAGCTTTCAGAATTTATTTGAAAATGGTGTCTTGCAAAAAGACCCTTGTACTACAAAATAGAATATAAAAGTGCAAACGTACTGTTCCTTTGATGGTTACTGGTATCAAACACTGATATTGTTATATTACAAATGAACCTACTGTATAGGCTTTTTACTATTTGTTTTTTATACTGTAGCTCTAGAAGCTATACACCAGCATTAACCATCTTGTTGATTTATTGTATAGTTTTTGAAACACTTTACTGAAATAATTTAATATGTTCCATGTCTGTACCTGTATGCATACAGCTGTGTTAAATGTTGTTACTCTGGTGCTCGTGGGAGTTCATTCAACACTGTTTGTAAACAAAACATTTGTGATATTTAAGTGTTAATCAGTTTATTTGGCTGCAAATGTGTTTTTTTGTTTTGTTTTGTTATTTATGCCATATCATGCGAGGAGGAAGATGACACTGGGTGGGTCTTTTATACTTGTTTCTGTCTTTAAACTGTACTTTACTAATAAGCTGAAAATAAACAAACCAATAGCTTGAACTTTGCAAATATGAAATAAATATAGAATAGGCATTTCAGCATTACACATTTACATTTACATTAATCAAAAAACACTGTGATGTTATATAAATCAGTCTTTCTAGCAGTTGTTTTATACTAACAAATGATTTATAACATTCCCTGAATTAATCAATAGCCAACAAGCACATTTCTCACTAATAAATGCTATATTTCTTTAGATTATGTTCCATATTTGCATGACCACAATCAAACCAAAGCAAAAACATAGGTTACGCAGAAAGACATCAGGATCATAACACATATCCTAACACCCAGTTATGTTATTAACATTGCTGACAAGTATAAGTTCTGATATTATCTCCTTGAATATGCTACAAAATAGTTTCCTAAACACAAATACAATAATATAAATAATGTCCCTGTCTAATGTCACAGAATCTTTTATCTGTTAGAATCAGTATTACACAGTGAATCTAGAGCGGACGTTCTGGTGAGCTTTATATGAGTATGAAAGGAAAAAACACCCTCAACCACATGCTATTCACAACTCAAACACAAGCATCCTACAGTGTTCTCATGCTGTCTGGCCACCCAACAGATCGATACATTTCTCTTCAAAATCTACATATAATACTATTAGCAGATCTTTATCACTAAACATGTACAGTGAAACAAGTGGAGCAATCTGCCTTCATAGTAAATACAAATACACGAATCCATACAGAAGTTTTACTCAATAAAGACAAAAAACTGTTCAATTTATAATGCATTACAATACAATAAAATTTCAAAAACATCAAATGTACATAAATGTAAACATTATCTACAATAAAACAGAGAGTGACAAGTGCTGAGAGTGTAATGTAAGAGTCATGCTGAACTGTATAGTCCTGACAGGTTTTAGTTAGGAACCTGAGCCTCGGGTTCGAGGTTCCTTCGAGGACAGCGAGCTAAGTTTGTGTATTATGAACTACTAAGACTGAAAGCTACTCTTCTCTTATATCGAAATCCTTTGACATTTCTCTTTAAAACTTCTTATTTTAGACTTTAGACTGATTTTAGTATTTTGAGTGAACTATACCTTTTTAATGTTCCTGTAGCTCAAGTGGTAGAGCATTGCCAAGGTTGATTATCAAGATTATCAAGGTTGGGGGATCGATTCCCTGGGAACACATGATAGGTAAAAACTGATAGCCTGAATGCACTGTAAGTCACTTTGGATAAAAGCGTCTGCTAAATGCATACATTGAATTTAATTTAAATTTAAATTTAATTAAAGTGTCAAACATAAGTTTTTTTCTGCTGGATTATTTCCTGCTGAATATTGCAGGATTTTGGATCTTTTGTTGACAGGCATATGATTCCCCGCTTATAACCTGTAAAAAAAGAAAAAAAAAAAAAAGATATGCAAACATCAAATAACATCACACAATATATAATACTAATAAAACAGTTATATTACAAATGTGTTGTCCTGAAGATTGGTTGAGATTGAATGTGAAACAATGTCATATGCTTTAATGCTAAAACTAATATCTTCTTTTGCTTCAGGATCAGCTTTTTACATTGGACATCAAGTGGTGACGCAAAATTGTTCATCTTTTAAAAGTAAACATGTCCATGAAATAAAATATTGAAATGAAGTAATATTACACTGTCAGAGACCTGACACCTTCTCTACCCCTTCTCTACTAATGTAGGAATATGTACCCAAAAGACAAAAAAAAAAAAAAAAAAATACACAACTTAAAGTACAACTAGGGATATAGAAGGTACAAGGTATTACTTTGAGGGCACTGGCCCTCAAAAGATAACGAATGTTCCAGCAATATGTTATCGGTGGCAATTAATTGGCAAACTGATATATATATATATATATATATATATATATATATATATATATATATATATATATATATATATATATATATGTATGTATGTATGTATGTATGTATGTATATATATATATATATATATATATATATATATATATATATATATATATTGTAATGTAAATGACTGATCATTAAACAAAAATAAAAACACATCAAAATCTGATTCACGACTAAAATAATACATGACTAAGTGCAGAGATTGAAGTTTCTTACCAATGTGTGTACATTTCTTTTGTTGAATGTTGTCTCAACATAAGTTATTTCTTAATCAGAAGTCGGGACTGCTTAAATAATAATAATAATAATAATAATAATAATAATAATAAAGCAATTTATGAATTTGACATTCCAACATAGTGTACATAAAAAGCCCTTGGACTATACAATAATTATCTTTAGCGATCTTTAACAATATTCCAAACACAGTTTACATTATAAAAATTGTCATTCATATTGATGTAAATTTGAACACCAGCAGAGAGCTGATGTAATATCATGTAAAACTGTGCTCATAAATTGGAGAAAAGTTGTTTTGTTATGGAAATAATATAGATAAGTATTTATGAGTAAATGTGAGATGAGTAAGGAATATGCAAATATGTTCAATAACCTAATAACTGCACACATTATTTTGGTTTCTTTCATTAAAAAGGAAATTATTGGCCATAACTTCATAATTGTTAGAATAAGATTAAATGATAATTGGGGCTATCAACTGATTTGAATATATTATTATTATTATTTTTATTATTATTATTATTATTGTTTATTATAGGAAATACTTGCCAGTTGTTCTATATTTCCTGCAGAAGAAGAAGATCCCGACTGCAGCGACAATCAACAGAGCTCCAACAACAACAACAGAGATCCACACTTTCAGGGAGTCTAGAGGAGGAGTAAAAGAATAAAAGAGAGTCATTAATGTAAGGCAAGGCAAGTTTATTTATATAGCACATTTCGGACACAATGGTAATTCAAAGTGCGTTGCATAAAAGAAAGTAAAATGATCATGAAGAACAAAAATAAAAAAAGCTTTGGAAATAATTTAAAAATGAACTTATTTAAAGTGAATTTAAAACAGAAATAAAAAAATTCTAAATTTCTAAATCTAAATTTTACGTAAAATACAGTGAACACGTAAAATACAGTGCAATCAGTTCGGACATTGCACAGTGCTTATTCAGTAAATGCACAGCTAAACAGCTGTTTTGCGTTAACCCGTGGTATTTCTAACTGACTTGATCCTAGTGATCTGAGTGCTCTGTTAGGTTTATATTCAGTGAGCATATCTGGAATATATTTCGGTCCTACACTGAAAAAAGTAATAAGTAAATTTACTTAATTTTTATTTGGCAAGTTTTTGCACAAGCATTTTTCAAGTAAATTTAACACATTTGGAAATTAAGTAAATCTACTAAACTAAGTTAAGTAAAAATAATAATAATAATAATAATAATAATAAGTACATTTTATTGAGTAAAATTTAATTAGATAATATTAAATTAATGCATTTAGCAGACACTTTTATCCAAAGCAACTTACAATGCATTCAGACTAACGATTTTCACCTATCATGTGTTCCCGGGGAATCGAACCCCAAACCTTACACTTGCTAATGCAATGTTCTACCACTGAGCTACAGGAACACTTCAAGATCTTGTGAAAAATAAGTGAAGATTTCACTAACTTACTTTTTTATTTTGGAAAAGTTTTTACACTAACAAAAAACCCGAAACAGATATTCTAGAAATTTCTAAATGTAAAATATTTTTTTTCAAAACAGTTTTATCAAATGAGGGTAAATAAGTCTCTCACTTCTGTCCCTTTAAACCAGTTTACAGCAAAGACAGCACGAAGGACTGGATGCACATCATAAATATTCTGCAATTAAGAAAACAGACAAAAGAAATATCACTGTAAAACCCGAGAAGTAAACTTTACTCAAACCGTTTGAGTAAACAGATTGCCTTGTTTTAAACCCTGTAAGTTTTAAAACTTTGCAGTCAAGTAATTAAGTGATTAACTAAGTGCTGATTGAGAATTAGTGATGAACAGCTGCTGTTAACAAACAGAATCACTGAAGAAAAGAGAAACACAAGAACTACTACAACTGACTTCAGACACAGACTTAGATGAAATCAACTGAAATAAAATACATGAAATCTCTCAAGATCTGATTAAACAACCCCACAAACAGCATCACCAGATCCACTTATTAATAACCAGACTAACTTTATTTCTGTCAGACGTCTACAGAAGATCTTATTGAGAATGAACTAAGGTTTAGATGTTGATTTATTGTTTCATTTGAAGTAACCATGTTAGAGATCACTGTTTGTATTAGTTGGGCTCTTGACCCTTGAGTTCAGTCTTTGTCTTTTCTCTGGCTGTTATAACCGTGTGTTTCTAAAACACATTTGTTGTAACTCAAAAGCCAAGAAGAAAAGCCACCAGGTGTTAACCTGTACCTAGGTGTGGATTGTTATACTTTATATTGGTGATGATAATAATAAATTATTGAACTGTACGGAGTCTAATCTCTAATGAAACAGGCGTTGTGTAATTTGATTGATTATAGTAAAAGTGATTCTAAGCGAAAGTGGTTCTGTGATAATCAGTTAATCTGCAGATGCTGATGTTTTATTGGTTAAAATTATGCCACCATCATGGAGATCAGTGTTTGCTTCAGTTGGGCTCTTGACCTTTGGTTTCTTATGTTAGATATTTCTCTGTAAAAGTACATGTGCTGTTATAAAACAGTGTGATCAGTGCTGTGCAGAAAACCGTTACTAGCCGGTTTTACATGATGAAGTAATTATTAGGCATCAGCCTGTTTATTTCCAAAACAATTTTATGTATTTATTATTAACAAATGTTCAGTTTTTAAATAACCTACCTTGTGGAACCGTTGGTTTAATCACTATAATGAATACATTTCCTAATGTATGTAATAAATATACATTTTTCAAAATCTTTTCCTAATAAGACGCACAGACATCATGACCCAGCATATGAATCTCAACAATGGTGACAATCAACGAAACGCTTCAAGCTGAAGTGCATGCTGGGTAACACCATAGTAAAAACTCTGATTATGCACTGTAGCATGAATAATTATTGTAACCACTGTTGAGGATCATATGATAAGTGCTCATGTCTAAAATCCCGAGCCTGTACAATTTTTCCCCCAATATTTAAGCATTACAATAATATTTGTTTAATAGGACTTCTTTTGTAGTTCAACATAATTTAACAAACCAAAGAGAGACACCTTCATGAAGTTAATTAAAATGTTTTAGATGAAAAAAGGGCAATTAAATTTTCTACTTCAAGCTTTTAATTCAGCAATGTGTTAATGTTTACTACGTAACACAACCGCAAGTGTTTAAAAGCAAATTACTTTGAATTATTAAAAGGGTCAAGAGCCCAACTAAAGCAAACACTGATCTCCATGATGGTGGCATAATTTTAACCAATAAAACATCAGCATCTGATCCTCTGTAACGCCCAATAACAGCAGGTGTTCATCACCAATGCACAATCATCATTTAATTAGTCTCTTAATTATCTCATTGACTTTAACTCTTTGAGGACTTGGGATTTGAGTTGAGACTAGTTTGTGACTTGGAAGGAATGACTTGTTTCCTCCTCTGGTGAAATCAGCTGCTGAGTTCATGGGTGGAGCAAAAATGTGGCAGGACTTTTACTTTCTGACCCCTGAACTCTCCACCTCTGTTTAAAACTTACAGGGTTTAAAACAAGGCAATCTGTTTACTCAAACGGTTTGAGTAAAGTTTACTTCTCGGGTTTTACAGTGATATTTCTTTTGTCTGTTTTCTTAATTGCAGAATATTTATCAAGTGCATCCAGTCCTTCGTGCTGTCTTTGCTGTAAACTGGTTTAAAGGGACAGAAGTGAGAGACTTATTTACCCTCATTTGATAAAACTGTTTTGAAAAAAATATTTTACATTTAGAAATTTCTAGAATATCTGTTTCGGGTTTTTTGTTAGTGTAAAAACTTTTCCAAAATAAAAAAGTAAGTCAGTGAAATTTTCACTTATTTCTCACAAGATCTTGAAGTGTTCCTGTAGCTCAGTGGTAGAACATTGCATTAGCAAGTGTAAGGTTGGAGGTTCGATTCCCTGGGAACACATGATAGGTGAAAATCGTTAGTCTGAATGCACTGTAAGTTGCTTTGGATAAAAGTGTCTGCTAAATACATTAATATTATTTAATTAAATTTTACTCAATAAAATGTACTTATTATTATTATTAATTTTTTTTTACTTAACTTAGTTAAGTAGATTTACTTAATTTCCAAATGTGTTAAATTTACTTGAAAAATGCTTGTGCAAAAACTTGCCAAATAAAAATTAAGTAAATTTACTTATTACTTTTTTCAGTGTAGGTCATTGAGTGATTTATAAATGAGTAAAAGTACTTTAAAATCAATCCTAAATGTAACTGGAAGCCAGTGTAAGGACCTGAGGACTGGTGTGATATGCTCAGATTTTCTGGTTCTAGTCAGAATCCTGGCAGCAGCATTCTGGATGAGCTGCAGCTGTCTAATGGTCTTTTTGGGAAGGCCATTGAGGAGACCATTACAATAGTCCCCCCTGCTGGTGATAAAGGCATGAACAAGTTTCTCCAAGTCTTGGCTGGAAACAAAACATCTAATTATTGAAATGTTTTTTAGATGATAGTATGGTGATTTAGTTACTGCTTTGATATGACTATTGCATGTCTCCAGAATCACACCAAGATTCCTGACTTGATTTTTAGTTGTTTGACCCCTAGAGTCAAGGTATGCATTCACCTTGAACACTTCATCTTTGTTTCCAAATGCAATGACTTCAGTTTTTTCCTTTTTTAACTGCAGAAGGTTTTGACACATCCAACTATTAATTTCATCAATACATTGGCAGAGGGAGTCAATGGGGCTGTAGTCATTTGGAGATAAGGTTAGGCAAATCTGGGTATCATCAGCATAGCTGTGGTAGGCAATTTGGTTCTTTCTCATAATTTGACTTAGTGGGAGCATATACAGCAGGGATAGGCAACTCCGGTCTTGGAGGGCCACTGTCCTGCAGAGTTTAGCTTTAGCCCTGATAAAAACTCACCTGCCTGTATCTATCTAGTAATCCCGAAAACACTGATCGCCTTGTTCAGGTGTGTTTAATTAGGGTTGGAGCTAAACTCTGCAGGACAGTGGCCCTCCAGGACCAAAGTTGCCTATCCCTGATATACAGTCTAAACAAGAGCGGTGTAAGAATTGAGCCTTGTGGGACTCCGCTTGTCATGGACGTCCAGTTAGACTCTCCCATACTCACATAATAGCCTCTCCCTTCTAAATATGACCTGAACCATTTGAGTACCATCCCAGAAAGCCAGACCCAGTTTTCCAGTCTCTCTAGTAGTATGTTATGATCGCCAGTGTCAAATGCATCACTGAGATCTAGCAATACCAGCACTGATATTTTGCCAGAGTCAGAATTTAAGCGAATATCATTTATTATCTTAATGAGTGCTGTCTCTGTGATGTGATGTGTTCTGAAACCAGATTGGAAATTGTCCAGGTATCCATTTGAGTTTAAGTATTTGTTCAGCTGATTAAAAACTACCTTTTCTATAATTTTGCCTATAAAATGAAAATTAGATATTCGTCTAAAATTGCTAAAAATAGTGTTATCAAGATTGCTCTTTTTTCAGGAGGGGCTTAACGACTGCAGTTTTTAAGGAGTTTGAAAATGTCCCAGAAAGAAGTGAGGCGTTCACCACTTCTAAAAGATCTGCTTTTAAACAGTTAACACACTTTTGAAAAAAGATGTGGGAAGTGTGTCAAGACAACAGGTTGACAATTTTAGTTGCTACACTATGGCATTCTATGTCTTTTGCTATCAACTGCTTCAAAAATAGACATAGTATTTTTTTGATATTTTGGCCAAATCTGTCTGACCTCTGCATTACTTGAGGATGTGCTAATCGCCTTCCTGATATTGATGATCTTCTCAGAAAAGAAGGAAGCAAACGCATTGCATTTGCTGTCTGAGAGCATTTCACTGGGAATCTGACTTGGGGGGTTTGTCAGTCTCTCAACAGTGGCAAAAGGAGTACGAGTGTTGTTTAAGTTACTGTTTATAAGGTTTAAGAAGAAATTCTCTCTAGCTGTGGCTAGTGTAAGTGAATATGTCATAAAAAATCAGCGCCGCTGTACCTGAACATGGTTGACAGAGTTGAGTGATGTCCAGATGTGTGGTCTGGTTTCTGATGGGATTGTTGATCACACAGCTGTAGCTGTTTTTCTCCTGATATTCCACCTCCAGAGGTAGAGAGAGACTGATGCTGAGATCAGACACACTGATGCTGGACAATAAACTGTTTCCTTTGTACCAGGAGAGAGTCACATGACCCACATTCGCCACTGAACACAACAATGAACAATTCTGCTCTGATGAAGATGAAGATGAAGAACAGTTTCTGTTGATGACAGGAACTGGCAGATGAGCTGGAAAACATCAAAGAATAGAGAGAAATATGAACAAATCTAATCAGCAGTCATTTTCAGTTTAGTGCACAGCAAAATCCCCAGTGTTAATTTAACACTCTGAGTGTGGATTATATAAACACTGAAGCAGTGTTAAAAGTAACACTGAGGCAGAGTTGAAGTTAATGAGATAATTAAGAAGTTAATTGAGTTATGATTGACCATTATTGAAGACACCTGATGTTAACAAGCAGAATCACCAACCGAGAAAATCACAATTTGTGTGTCACCATTATAGTGTTCAGTGTTTGCTTTAGTTGGGATCTTGACCCTTCAGTTATTAACTTTAGATTTTGTGTGGCTGTGGTAACTGAGTTATATCATACAGACAGACCACAGCAAAGGCAATCTTATGGTATTGATTGTGGTTTGGACTAATTGTCATTGATTGACCTGAATTCCTGAGTTTAGGTTTCTTTACTGTGTACATAAATAAGATGGATAAAAAAGTGATCCAGCATTTTTGCCATAATATGACATGTTTTTAAAACTTAGTTCTACATAAAGAAAAAAATCTTTAGTTTAGACACACAGACATCAAGAATCAGCGTGAGCATCAAAACAACGGTGACCATCAAAAAAGCATGTTGTAGCCAATAAAAACTCATCCATGGCTCCCATCATGCATTGCGGCATGAATAAATTATGAGCTGATCTGTCTTTTTAACTTTTTATTCTAACTATATTTTATTTTTGCTGTTTTTATGTGAATTTTTAGTATCTAGTTTTGTGATGTTCAGAGTAGATCTGTTTATCTGGATATGCTGTTTGTCACTGTTTTTGAGATTCATATGCTGATTCTTGTTATCTGTGTGTGCCTAAAATTAAAACTCTTTAATAAAAAAAAAAAATCTGAATCACAGAATCACAAGAGATGCCTACAAAATGTATAGAAAATACAGACTCTTTAATTGTGCAATCAAAGCTGTTACAATCAATAATGATCCAGAAGAAGAGAAGAGACTGTAAAAGAGTTCAGTGATTAAGGTCAAGCAACAATTACATTAAAACATAATCATCAACACCCAGTGATTTTTGCTCTTGGCTTGACACACAAACTTTTAATTTAAAAAGCCACAAGCCAAGATCCCAACTAAAGCAAACACTGACCACTATAATGGTGACACACAAATTGTGATTTTCTCATTTGGTGATTCTGCTTGTTAACATCAGGTGTCTTCAATAATGCTCAATCATATCTCAATTAACTTCTTAATTATCTCATTAACTTCAACTCTGCTTCAGTGTTACTTTTAACACTGCTTCAGTGTTTATATAATCCACACTCAGAGTGTTAAATTAACACTGGGGATTTTGCTGTGTGTGTTGAGTGAATTTTTCTCACGTAAAAATATGAATAATTAGACATTTCAATATGTAAACAATTAATAATAAATAAAAAAATATGTAAAGTGCAGGATTGGTGATCTCTGCTCACCATAGACAGAAACACTGAACGTTTTTGAGAACAGTTTAGCTCCAAACATCTGTAGTTGATATACTCCAGTATGTTCAGTTCTGCTGTTTGTGATGGTCAGAGATCCAGTCTGTCTGTCCAGATTCAGTCTGTCTCTGAATCTCCCATCGGGAACATCATCAAATGTGGAGAATATTTGTTTCTTTATTTTAATTTTAGCTATAAGAGACTTGTTAGCTCCAAATGTCCAAGTTATGTCACCATTAAACATTTCAGTAAAATTAGTGTTAAGAGAGACAGAATCTCCCTCCATCACTGACACTGACGGTATTTCATCTGTATCTGATCCAAGTACACCTGAAGAAGATGGAGAGAGTCAGATTAATGCTCCTGTTGTTCTGCAGAGCCAGAAATCAACTGTGTATTGATATGTTTAACCCTAAAATGGGCAAAACCATTTTGCATCATATTGGGGCTCAGATAATACAATTTCATGGTTTTGTTTATTTTTCTGTTTAATGTTTGTATCCTGCAGGATACGTTTGCCCTTTGGGGTTATAGATTCACTGAAAACAGAAGTCTTGTTTACACGTGTTCAACATGGTTGTAATTCCTAAATGCTTTGGAATGCAGATTAAAGTTAGATTTTCAAAAACAAGCCACAAATCTTTAAATATGTTTTTACATCTTGATTTATACCCCTAAAAGGGCGACGTATCCTCTGAGATACAATCATTTATAGACAACAAAAAACAAGGTGTACACCTAACAAGCTAATGTTGAACAGCAGCTTTTTAAACATGTTAGTCCCCTCCTACGTGTGTAACTATGTAAACTAGATCTGCTTTTTTGAAAGATGAGTAGATTTCCCACAACAGCCGGCCTTACAGGTTTGAATGTTGCACATGAGCTAAACTAAGAATGTAGAAACCCATCTTTATCATAGAAACTCATCTAGATGTATGTTTTCTTCTCTTATTTATTCTTCTCTAAATTACATCAGGTAGATAAAACCAGTGCCCTAAATCTCACTCAGGGTTCTTACACATTTTGTCCGAAAAATGTCTGTGACTTTTGTAGTTATTTATTTATGATTAATACATATATGAAATATTGCTTAATTATTAACTAATAATGAGTTAAGGCAAGTACTACTCAAGAACTGACATGAGTCCAGAATTCATGTGTGAAAACTTACCCCAAAGTTTTATTAAAACATGAACTAACAAACATTTAGTCAAGGTGGTTGTTAATCGCTGATATGTACATAGTTAAGATTAATTATTGAATATGCCTTAACTTATCATTAGTTCATATTTAAGTAATATTTAATTTAGGAAAGTAGTATGATTATTTGTTTACTGTTACTGTAAAGTGTTACTAAAGTAGAAAATAATGTAGTCTGAAACGTAGCAGCAGCTTTGTAACTCTGAAATTTTAAATAAATAAATAAATAAACCATCAAAATGTTTTAAAACTTACCGATCAGACTCCAGCAGTACAAATAGAACAGAAAAAGCATGTCAAGGTATTGAAAGGTCTGAACTGATAAGACGTCTGGTAAAACACTCAACTGGTCTATCTAGTGTGTGAATTTTGGACACTCCTAGTTGACACACAAACACTGAAAATATTTCTAAACATAGGCATGTGTGTGTGTGTGTGTATATATATATATTTATATATATATATACTCCTAGTACTCCTATATACATATATATATATATATATATATATATATATATATATATATATATATATATATATATATATATATATATATATTATATACACACATGCCTATGACATTATTATTATTATTTTTCAATTAAATATTACTGGAAAATTTTTCAAAACATAAAAATAATAGAATATTGTGTAACACTGAGCCTGATTTAAATATGGTTGTATAGGCCTATGTGTAATCTATTGTCAAAAACAGACTCCATTATTTTTTAAATGTAAAAAAAACAAACAAACATTGTTTCAATTAATATCAGTTAAACTGCAGTTGGGTTGTTTTGATAATAATAACTTAAAAAGGCAGCTTACTAACAAAAGAAAGACTTGTTTTATGAAAATTAATAATAAAAATAAGTTATCTGTTTTTGCAAATAAACCCTTCATTAAGCAGTCGATTCAGTTGCTAAAAATATGTGGCGCCTCACAGTACCGGTTTGACTGAAATTCAGCTTGAGTCAAACTGAAACCTGCTGTAGTTAGTTTTCATCAGAAATGTTGTTAGATCTGTTTGGTGGACAAACCTGTTTTAGAGAGAGAATGGAGAGAGCACATGTGAATGTTAAGTATTTTAAATTCCCAGCATTGAGACTTTTTTATTGAAAAACTAAAAAGCAAACATAGAATGTGTAGTGCAAAGATTTTCTGCAGTCTTTCAGTACAGGTGTGAGGAAAAATAATGGCTCAAGTGGTAGAGCATTTCTTTAGCAGTGCAAGGTTGTGGGTTCGATTCCCAGGGAACACATATCAGGTAAAAAAAAAAAAAAAGTTAGCCTGAATGCACTGTAAGTTGCTTTGGAAGTCGTGGCCTAGTGGTTAGAGAGTTTGACTCCTAACCCTAGGGTTGTGGCACTGAACCCTCAACTGCTCCCCGGGCGCCGCAGCATAAATCGCTGCCCACTGCTCCGGTTGTGTGTTCACAGTGTGTGTGTTCACTGCTCTGTGTGTGCACTTTGGATGGGTTAAACGTAGAGCTTGAATTCTGAGTATAGGTCACCATACTTGGCTGAATGTCACGTCACTTTCACTTTCACTTTGTATAAAAACGTCTGTTAAATGCATATACTGTATATATATATATATATATATATATATATATATATATATATATATATATATATATATATATATATATATATATATGAACAGGTGCACCTAATAAAGTGGCCAGTGAGTTAATATATATATATCTACCCCGTGATTTTGTTTTCACACAGAAGGCGACCCGGCAATGTTCCGGCAATTTGCCGGGTCAGGCATGCAGTGTGAAAGGGGCTATAGTGATGTACCCAATAATGCTATTGAGCTAGCCGGATGCTATATGCTTCGGCCAGATTGGACAGGAGATGACTCTGGCAAGGCCAGAGGCAGTAGATTGTGCATTTATATTAACAAATTCTTGGTGTATGAACTCATTGTTGGGAGACACTATTCAGCTCACCTAGAATCAATCATGGTTAAGTGTAGACCTTTTTATCTGCTGCGAGAGTTCACGTCCACCATGATAACTGCAGCCTATATTCCACCAACTGTGGCCAACTGAATCAGACTATTTACTTCACGACAGGTTTCAATACACTGACTGGAGTATGTTTGCTTCTCAGGCTGCCTGACAGGGCTACCAAGGTCACACTCTCAGCAGTAGTGTTTATTATAAATAATTTATCCATGCACTTCTTTTTTTTTTATTATTATTAATTCATGTGTCCTCTTAATCTGTAATCAAAAACGTTAACCTCCCCGCCCCTTTAAAATGACTCCTCTACTCATCTGGTCACAAGCTATGGCGCAAGGGCGGAGCTAGTGATGTGAGGGGTAAACGCTGGGATAAGTGATGGGGAAAAGCTCAAGCTCGCTTGCTGATGCTTCACATCATACTTTATGCATAAGCCGTATGTGAACAAACAATACTAGAGAATAGTAACATAACCAGGAATCACCTCTACCATCTAATATAAGTAAATTCTTGCTTTTAGACACTGGGTTCATATTGCCAAGTTAAACAGTTATTGATTTGACTAAATGTCTAAATGACACATTTCTATGTTGATCTTCAGTTGTATGATATTGGTTGAACTGATAAATGGCATCTGGTATGTTTTTGAAGAACAGCAGTTAAACATCTTCAGCACTGTGAGCTCAACAGGAAACAGACTATTATGCTGTTGGTGTTCTGACAACACATGAGACCTATCAGGATGTGTGTATGAATCCTCCAATGCTATTTTTGCATGGTTTTAAGTAGAGGGTTAATATTTGGCCTTTTCACTTTAAGAGTGACTACAAACGTGATTCCAAAAAAGTTGTGACACTGTACAAATTGTTCGTAAAAAAGGATTGGAATAATTTAACATTTTCAGAAACTTATATTTTATTCACAATAGAATATAAATAACATATCACATGTTGAAAGTGAGACATTTTGAAATGTCATGCCAAATATTGGCTCATTTTGGATTTCATAAGAAATGTTAAATGTACATATAAGGAACAGCTGGAGGACCAATTTGCAACTTATTAGGTCAATTGGGAACATGATTGGGTATAAAAAGAGCCTCTCAGAGAGGCAGTGTCTCTCAGAAGTCAAGATGGGCAGAGGATCACCAATTCCCCCAATGCTGCGGTGAAAAATAGTGGAGCAGTATCAGAAAGGAGTTTCTCAGAGATTTTTTATTTTTCACCTGCCACCACTTATCACTTGCCACCGCAACATACAATGGGAAAAATCAACTGCAGTAGCCACCGTTCAACCTGAAGAGGGCAGCACTCAGACGTTTTTACACCTTATATTGTAGAATTAAAACACTTTATACTCAAATGTCAAAAAAGTTACTTGAATCAATGAACATCACTAATAAAGCCCCATTCTTATAGATCATTAACTAAAAAAGTTGGTTTAGGGTTTAGTTACTCTTTAACAATACGATTCAATGTTTTGAATCATTCGACAACATCACTCGCTGCCGACGTCTGTTGGTCAAACTGTGCTGTGTAAAAATTGGACAGATCACATGCTAGGATATTTTGATCCAGATTGTTGGGTTTCATCCTTTAACCCATTTGCTTGTTTTTTTTTTTTTTTACCGCGCTGTCAATCAATTCATTTCATATTAAATTTGCAAATTTAATACAAATTTATGGTTCACAGTTAGATGGTTATATCCAGCATCTCTGAGACAGTTACAGGCTCTCCAGCCGTCTGACACAAAAGTGTTTCTCTGTCTAACATCAGACAACTCTCTTGAGTCTTCAGCACTCCTCTTTCACCCCAAGCATTCAAAACATTCCCCTCTTTGGGATGCTCTTGCTGTATGATTTACTACGACATTTATCATGACACTCTATCAGTGGATCAAAGTATCAAAATAAACATAGTACTTAAAATGGTTTACTTTTTAAAGCATAGTTTAAAGACATATTAATAAAAACACTACTGTATATATAGAATAATAATTTCATAATTGAATAAATATTTGCTAGTAATAAAAATACAATCGTTTTTTATTATTATTATTATTACTATTATTATTATTATTATTATTATTATTTTAAATGCCAGTATTATTATAAATCTGTTTTGTTCAGGTCAAATGGAATCATATTTGTTTTCTTCTGTTATATTCCTCGGTCAGACTTGTGTTCCACACATCAGTCCAGCAGGTGGCGGGAAAGTGACTATTAGCTAGAAGAAGAAGAAGAAGAAGAAGACGAGATAGGAACGAGAAGGGTCTGGCTGCAGACCATGGGCGAGTGGAGCTCCACTCTCAAACCGGAAGTACGTCACCTCCACTTGAAAACATCAAGATGGCGTCGCCGGGAGTACTTCAAACTTAAAATCAGGTAATTTTATCTCTGCATCGCTAAAATGGTGAACTGACGCTGTTGTAACGTGCAGTGTAATAAAAACGCACAGGGCTTACGTGAAATTACTCACAAAAGGATTAATAAACACTATGGATTTATAGATTTATATCGCGAGCAATGTCAATGTCAATCCTGTAATGAAGAGACTTTGCAAATATCTTTAGTTCATTCTTCCATCCGCTGAAGTGAGGTTTAACCTTTAAAAAATTTACATCTATGAATCTAGTATTTGCACAAAGTAATTAAGTTATTTATCAAAAAGTCTAGGATCTTTTCCTTCAACAATACTCCAACCTTAACTGAGATCACAGTCAAAGGGTGTATTGATATCTCTTTGAAATGAAGTCAGTTTTGAAATTCCAGCCAAAAAGTCTGTACAGATTCACATTGGAAAAACATATGATCTACAGTTTCAATATCTTTCTCACAGAACCTGCATGACTTGTTCTCCCAATTAAATCTTTCTTGTAGGAAGTTATTAGATGGATAAATGTCCTTTAGGATTTTAAATGTTACTTCTTTGGCTTTAGGAAAACTGGATAAGTAAAATAACACTTCCTTATTTTCTTTGCCTCTTCTTCACTAAATTCTTGAAGAACATACTTTCTTTTCAGTTGACTGGGGAAGTACAGTTTGGATAATACATTTCTGAAAAACTTATTTGTTAATTGTTTGCTCTTTAAATTTTTACATTCAGTACATGATGGATAGCAAAGGTGTAACTTAGTTTTTGGTGGCTTGTGGTAAAATAATGTAGTAAATAATGAAAGGACACGATTGTTTTGTATGTGTATGCCTTTAGCATTTGCTATATAATGTTAAAAAGGTCATATGAGGTGGTTGTTTTCATATTTAATTTTTCATTCACCTCCAGGGATAGGATTGGCATGGAAGATGCAGCACTCTTTACATTTTAAATTTATGTTGCCACCCTAGAAGTCAAAGTCTTTTTACATGTGACATTAACATGTACATATTTTTCTCTATTTTGTTGTTCTGTTATTCTATTGTTTGACTTTTTTTTTGTTTCAGATCAAATGTATATCAAGTGTTATCCATCCTCATAACACCTCCACAAATAGAGACTGGAACTTCTGAGCACCATCACCTTGTCTGCTTTGGGACTGTCATAGGAGAATGATGCAGTACTATTCTGTGTTGAATTTACAAAACGTCAGTACACAGACATAGTTTTGTTCCAGTTTTGCTGTGCTCATGTCTTCTTTGTGTCCCCAGCCCAGCAATCAGATGCATCAGAACAACAAAGCACAACTGTGGTGCCCCAGGCACCTTCAGCAACAAGTAAATTGCTTTAACTTTAATGATAATGAAATGTCAGTATTGTAATTAAACTTGACCCATCTGACGTAATTGTTCATGCCAGAGATTTAACAACACTGTCAGTCAGGAGCATATTTAACAGGAGCCACACTCAACTGGCTTGATGGTGACTTCAGTAAGTGTGGTCAACCCTCTTGTTTTTGTGGCTATAATAATTAGGCTAAGTAATCTCACTCTCTTCCATTTCCCTAACATGAAACTTTTGACTGAAACATGAAAATGGTACTTAACCGGTGCAGTGAAGATATTTAAAGAAACACTATCACTATCTAAAGTACAGAAAGCCTTACATCATCTCTAGGTGCAGTCACCTACAGCGCAGCCAGCTTCACAAAGACTGTGGGGCTGGTCACCAGGAAAATGGACAACAGGGAGTGCTTTTGGGGTTTTACTCCTCAAATGATCACCCTGGCTACTGTAGCTGGGATTGCTTCACAGACGATGGAGGTCTTGAAGAGTAAAGTGTGCGTGCGTGCGCACACATTGTGTTTTTACTGTAACAATTATGGTCACTTGCAGTTAATTTGTTTTTAGTGTAGTGTAAGATGTGTTAATTATTATTATTATTATTATTACTCAAAAACCATTAAAACTTCTAAATTGTGGAAGTTATTCTTCATTATGTTACTGTGGTTATTTTGTATATGTTATTATTTCGATTAAAATACAAAATTCAACACACAAATTCTGGTTGAGGTATTATTTTAATAATTTATGTAATATTTCATAATTTTTTCACTGCTAAATATTACAAACATAGGGTTAACTTTCTAAAATGTATGGAATGTTACATTGTCAGTTGTACATTGGTAAAACAAACATGAACAAAAGGCAGAAGCCCTAAAAATATGGATTGTGGATGTCGGTAGTGCAAATTGCTGAGGGGAAATAAAAAAAAAATTGCTGTCGTGTCATAAACCGTGAAAGATTAGTATATTATTATTTTTATTATTTCTACTAGGTAAAAGTAACAACGATAAAAGTACAGAACATATGAACATTACGTACAAAGAGGTGACATAACTTGCAAAGCACCCCTTATACATGTATATAACAAGTAATAATATAAAACGAAAGTTTGGTGGAGTTGACGTATTTTCGCTCTTGAATGGAGCTCCACTCGCCGCCATGGAGGTGACGTAATTCTACGGAAAGTGTTGCCCGGTCCAACATGGCGGCCGCATCATTAGTGGAGGCGACGTAATTCCACGGAAAGTATGGCCCGGTCCAACATGGCGGCGGCGTCGCTAGTGGAGGTGACGTATTTCCGCTCTTGAGTGGAGCTCCACTCGCCCATATGTCTGCAGCCAGACCCTCTTGATAGGAACTGCGTCTGTTTCTTTTGTTTTGTTTTCTTTCTTTTTCTAATTTCATTTTCTTTTTTATGGAGATAGTGGAATGGCGATTTTGTTAATTTTTGTAATTTTTTTATCCCATCATGGTAAGTCATTTGTATGTTATCTGCTTGCTAATAATAACAAATAATTGTAATAATAAAAACGAAACGTGTTGTTTTTGGGAGGTCGCGCTCAGTTAACGTTACGTGTCCATACTGTAAACACACGCAAATGACCACATACAAAGATGACCGTTGACTAGTCATATTTTATTGAAAAACATCTAACCTACTCCAGACCTACTCTAAGAATAAAACGGACTAATATGTACATTTTCTTTAAAAAAAAAAAATGCTCTGTGGTTTGTCTGAGCGGCTGCAACCAGTTTTCTTCTTCTTCTTCTTCTTCTTCTTCTTCTTCTTCTTCTTCTTTTTTAATCGTGGTGGTAAATTTCTGTTAGAATACTTAAAAACAATATTTTGTAATTAAAAGCTCAATTTTCTTGCTGTTTATGGATCATTTTCATCAATTTTATTGTTATTCATAATGAGCCATATTTAAAATTATCTATGAAAACACTTTATTTCATTACTGCACTTATAGTGTAAACTGTGTATTGTTCATTCATTTGCTGAAGATTATTCATGACTTGTGTAGGCTACCGTGTTTGCATGAATATATTGAATTTAAACATTTTCACAGCTCTTAACTGTTGTTTATCTTTGTTTGGTTCATAATTAACTTTTCTTCATTTCTTTTCAGGTTTTGCTGGTGTTGATGTTGTCACATTATCAGTGAATGAGGGAGAATCAGTCACACTACGCACTGATGTGGAAACAAACCAACAAGAAGATATTAAGTGGTATTTTAATGACATTCGAATAGCTGAAATCAGTGGCGATCTCAGTGATTACTGTACAGATGTTGAGTGTAATGGAGGTACTGAGAGATTCAGATACAGACTGAAGCTGGATCATCAGACTGGATCTCTGACCATCATGAACATCACAAACACAGACTCTGGAGAATATGAGCTAAAGATCATCAGAAGCAGCAGTATCAGTGAAAAGACCTTCAATGTTGTTGTTCATGGTGAGTCACTGAATTAATGTTTTAAAGCAGATTAAATAGGTTTAAGCATTAATGTTTAGCTTTTTTTTTCAGTAACATTCAGAGTAATGTATTTTAATGCTGTGTATACTCAATCTATTTGAAACACAGCCTAATGGTAAGAGAGTCGGACTTGTAATCCAAAGGTTGTGAGTTCAAGTCTCGTTCCGGCAGGAGTTGTAGGTGTGGGGAGTGAATGAACAGCACTCTCTATCACGACTGAGGTGTCCTTGAGCAAGGCACTGAACCCCCAACTGCTCCCCGGGCGGCGCTGCATAAATGATGAACACTGCTCTGTGTGTGTGTGGTGTGTGTGTGCACTTCGGATGGGTTAAATGCAGACCATGAATTCTGAGTATGGGTCATCATATACTTGGCTGTATGTCACATCACTTTCACTTTTCAAAACAGCATGATAAATTATTTTCATATCCACAGTGCTTTCACATTGTTTTTGTTGTTGCGTTTTCAAAAAACGATCCTTCAGCAGCTGTTGGTTTGTGTTTCAGGTGTTTCTGCTGCAGAACGAGATGAAAAGTCAGTGAAGGAGGGAGAATCTGTCTCTTTACATCCTGATGTAGCAAGGCAACCAAATGAGGTGATGAGATGGTATTATAAGGACATTCGCATCGCTGAAATCACTGGAGATCAGAGTAACAGTATCTGTTCAGATGTTCAGTGTAAAGAGAGATTCGGAGACAGACTGAAGCTGGATCAGACTGGATCTCTGACCATCATGAACACCAGAACCACAGACTCTGGAGAATATAAACTGGAGATCAGCAGAAAGGGTCGTCTTATCAACAGTGCTTTCATTGAGAAGAGCTTTGGTGTTAACGTTGCTGTTAGTAAGTATAATTTAGTTCCCTTGTGCTATTTTAAAACACACACACGCAGAGATAGATAGACTTTGAGCTGTTGACTGAACTAGTAATTGAAATAGCTCATCACTGTGAATGTTTCAAATGTTTTCCTAAATTCATTCAACTGAAAATGCAACCTTAAATGACTGCTGCACTCTCAAAATTATTCTTGGCAAGCATATTTAGTACTTAGGAAAGTTCCCTATTGCTCTTATGAACTGCTGCAAAAGAGATTCATAGCCAGACACCAGCTTCTGGGAGCGTTGCTGGAGAATCTTTTAGCTCAAGGTGCGCGCCTGATCGGTCAAGTACATGCAAAAATGTGTCAAAATGCTGCGCTTGGTGATTATTAATGTATACATTCGTTGGTCATGTAATAAGTTAATTTTAAAGAGTTGAGAATGAAAATACGCGTGTAACAGTAATTTGGATCCGTGCGGCTCTTAAAGTGACAGCGGGATATATTTTATTTTACATTTGATTATTCATTTCTGCAGTAGGCTGTACCAAGTTACATGAACCTTTTCATATAAACTGCAATAAATACAAAACTAAAGCCAAACTTAAACTGAAATGAGACATTAGTAATAAATGGTATAGTGAATAAATCAAATCATACTGCTTGAGACTTGCATAAAAAAAAAAAAAAACCATTAAAGCACAGTTTGTTTAATTTGTATCTTGTTATTCTATTGTATTTGTTCCTTCGCTTTTTTATTACTGACGGTTTAATTATTTTCATTAATTTTGAGGACTTTTTGTTTGTTTGAAAATCCGCTGGTCTCTACAATGTATATGTCACAGCAAGTCAATTTGTTATCAGTCACTCTCTATTCATATTGACTCTCTCTACTCTTCAGATGTTCCAGATTCAGGTCGGTCTTCAGCTGCTGCTGCTGCTGCAGCAGGAATAGCTGTTGCTGTCATTCTGCTTTTAGCTGTGTGTGCTGCGGTTGTGACTTACTAACACAAACATCAAGAGAGAAGAGAAGGTGAGTATTACATACAGCTGATTTAACAAGATGGACATTATGTGTAAAGTATTTGAAAGATGTGGAAATATGTATTTTTATTATAATTAACCAAAGTGTGTTTAACTGAGTTAATTATTGTTCAAACAGACATCCGGATGCAGAACATTGGTCCGGTAAGATACTATAGCATCATTCAGACTCAGTTCAAGTCTGATCATATTAAGGGCTGGATTTACTAACCGATTTCACCAACACAAGCTTTATTTTGACATTAAAAAACTACTGTCTTATAGCTTATTGAAAATAAAAAAATGAAATCTATTTATATAAGTATTAAGACCCTTTACTCAGTAATTATTTGAAGCAGTTTGGTCACCAATTACATCCTCAAGTCTTTCTGGGTATGACACACAAGGATTATACACCTGGATTGGGGGATTTTCTGTCATTTCTTCTTTTCAAATCCTCTCAAGCTCAGTCAGGTTGGATGGGGACCGTTGGTGGACAGCTAGTTTCAGGTCTCTCCAAAGATGTTTGATGGGGTTCAAGTCAGGGCTCTATCTGGGCTGCTGTAGGACATTCCCAGAGTTCTTGTGTTGTCTTGGCAGTGTGCTAAGGGTCATTGTTGGAAGGGGGAACCTTCCAGGTTTTCATTGAGGTTATCTCTGTACATTGCCCCATTAAGCTCTACCTCAACCCTGACCAATCTCCCAGTACCTGCCGCTGAAAAACATGGTGAGCGGTGCCTGGTTTCCTCCAGACCTAATGTTTTACTTTTTTGCAAACTCAAAGCAGGAGAGACTTGCGTCTAGCCACTGTGCCATAAAGATCAGATCGGTGGAGGGTTGCACTGATGGTTGTCTTTTGGATCTTTGAGTGACCATCGGGTTCCTGGCTTCCTTCTCTCCTGGTTGCTCAGTCTGGCCGGGTGATCGGCTCTTGGAAGAGTTCTGGTTGTGCCAAACTTCTTCCATTTGATTATTATGGTGGTTTTCACAACGGAGGAATTTCATAGTTCCTAGAACTATTGGTGGACGTACCCAATTTTTGGCATGATCAAACCACAGGAAATTATCATGTTTTCTAGGAACTCCGTTTGGGGGAACTAAATTAACTCCTACTTCGGAGTATGGTCTAAAACAGTTCTATAGGAACTACCAGTGCCACAAGTGTACACTGATCGGCCAAACACATATGAAACACAAGATACCCTGCATTTAAAAAAAAATCCATGTAAAAATATTTATACCACGATCATGGAAAACAGCAATAAAAATTACCTGTTGTTTCTAGCATTGTTTTTTTCTCTCAGCCTTGATTATATTTACCCTATTTTCCAGACTATAAGTCACACTTTTTTTCAGAGTTTGGCTGGTCCTGCGACTTATAGTCAGGTGCGACTTATTTATCAAAATTAATTTGACATGAACCAAGAGAAATTAACCAAGAGAAAACATTACCGTCTACAGCCGTGAGAGGGCGCTCTATGCTGCTCAGTGCTCCTATAGCATACACTGAGCAACATAGAGCGCCCTCTCGCGGCTGTAGACGGTAATGTTTTCTCTTAGTTCTTGGTTCTAAATAAATGCAACTTATAGTCCAGTGTAACTTATATGTTTTTTTCCTCATGACATATTTTTTGGACTGATGAGACTTATAGTCCGAAAATTACGGTAACACTGCAAGTTTTCATATTGGAATAGGATATTCAGTCAGATTTACGTGCTATTTTAATCTTGTAAGTTGTGCATTAGCATTGCATCTCTGTTATCGCAAAACTCACGAAACGCAACAAATCAGTTCCAATCATAGTGTACTTAATTCACCGGTTATCAATGTTTGTAAGTGCTGTGCATAAAGATGTCGGCCATAGTTTCTGCTGCCAGGGCAGATGTAGACAGAAAATTGGCCTGAGTGGGAAATTTGTTTTCTGGGAAATACCCTGCTGGCTAGTTCCTTGAACTAACTTCCTTTTTTTCCCATTTTGTAGACCTCCCCAGATCTGTGACTAGCAACAATCCAGTCTCTGAGCTCTGCAGGCAGTTCCTTTGACCTCATGGCTTGGTTTTTGCTCTGATTTGTATTGTCAGCTGTGAGGCCTTTTACAGAGAGATGTGTGCCTTTTCCAAATCCTGTCCAATCTATTTATTTTACCACAGGTGGAATCACATGCAATCAAGGTGTAGAAATATCTCTGCAATGATCAAAAGAAATGGGAGGCACCAGAGTCAAATCTCAAATGTTACTAAGGGTCTGAATACTTATCTAAATATTACATTTTAGTTGTGTTTATATATATATATATATATATATATATATATATATATACACACATTTACAGAAAATAAATTTATTTCTAAAGTTGTCACTTTAAAAATCCTGCATCTGAAAAAACCCGCTTATGAAGTCTCATTTTGAACAGGAGTACAAAAATAAACTGAAACTCAGTGAAAACATATATATCTTGTCTGTGAGGAATGTTTTCACTGAGTTTCAGTTTATTTTTGTACTCCTGTTCAAAATGAGACTTCATAAGCGGGTTTTTTCTTTATTTTATAAAAGCACAACATAGACCCTTTGCAGTTACGAATGATGTATTACTCTTACCTTTTATAATTAATATATCATGTAATCACTTTGCTATTGCATACAAAACTGAACTATTTTAATAGCTTAAACTAGAGCTGCACGATTAATCGTTAAAAGATTTCACGATTCAGACACCCTCTCGATCTCATTTCTAAATGACAATGATTCCCTGAGTCTGTTAAGCCTTTGACAAAGTCTTACCAGATCATTCATTAAGTGTCTTAAAAATGTATTGGTCAACGAATTACGTTTTCATTCAAGAGAATCGTTCAAAAACGCTGATTCATCCAGTTATGAAACAAGCGTATAGTAGGTTTATGAGTGAGTCGTTGAATCAGTGATTTAAACAACTTTTTCATCATTCTAATATAAAAAACTGGGGTTTTAAATATATTATATATACACTACACATCAAAAACTTTTGACTGGTAATGTTTTTTAAAGTCATTTCTGCTCACCAAACCTGCATTTATTTGATCCAAAGTACAACAAAACAGTAAAGTTTTTAAATATTTTTTAAAATTTAAAATAACTGCTTTCTACTTTAATGTATTTTAAAATATAATTTATTCCTGTGTTGCACAGCTAAATTTTCAGCATCATTACTCCAGTCTTCAGTGTCGCATGATCCTTCAGAAATTATTTTAATATTCTGATTTGCTGTTAAAAAAACAATTATTATTATTATTATTATTATGTTGAAAACAGATTATATTTTTTTCTGTTTTATTTTTCAGAAGAACACAATTTATGTGAAATATAAATATTTTGTTATAAATGTCTTTGTCACACTTGATCAATTTAAAGAATTCTTGCAAAATAAAAGTATTAATTTATATACTTGTGATAATGATAATAATAATAATAGTGTTCGTGTAGCTCAATTGGTAGAGCATTGCGCTATCAAGTACAAAGTTTGGGGGATCGATTTCCCGGGAACACATGATAGGTAAAGAATTGTTAGCCTGAATGCACTGTAAGTCGCTAAAAAGTGTCTGCTAAATGCATTAATTTAATTTAATTTAATAAAAAAAAAAAAGGAATCGTAGGAGCATCGTGATCTCTATATGAGACCAAAAACATTGTGATTCTCACTTTATCCAGAATCGTGCACCTAAGAAGAAAGGCAGAAAGTTAGTCTATAGCCCTGCCATTTTAATATGCAAATTTATTATTAGAATTGTCAATGTTGGCAACAGTTTGCATTCGTTTTTTTTTTTTTTTTTTTTCTCATCAATCCTGTTCTTCTATTCTTTTTTTACCATCAGTGAATCTGTATCTTTTTTTTTTTTACAGGTAAATGATGCTCCAGTGAATCAAGAGTCATTACTGTAGGAGACTGCGACATACTGTTGAACACTACTGATGGGACATCCTTAAATCAGACTGAAGCTGATTAGCATTACATCATTTATTACACTAACACTGAAGAGGCAGTGGAAAATCGAGAAAAAGAGAAAAGCATCAGTCAAAACCAGTGGTGGACCTAGTGGTTAGAGAGTCGGACTCCTAATCGAAAGGTTGTGAGTTCGAGTCTCGGGCCGGCAGGAATTGTAGGTGGGGGGAGTGCATGTACAGTTCTCTATCCACCTTCAATACCACGACTTAGGTGCCCTTGAGCAAGTCACCAAACCCCCAACTGCTCCCCGGGCGCCGCAGCATAAATGGCTGCCCACTGCTCCGGGTGTGTGTTCACAGTGTGTGTGTTCACTGCTGTGTGTGTGCACTTTGGATGGGTTAAATGCAATGCATGAATTCTGAGTATGGGTGTCACTTTCACTTTCATACAAATATTACTCCAGTAAAAGGAAAAGTACTCCTTTTTTTTAGTTTTACTCAAGTGAAAGTACGAAAGTACAAACAATTTTATATACAGTAGGCTACTTAATAAAATTTTGTATTGGCACATATATTTTTTTTATACTCCTACTTCTCAAAATATCTGGGATTTTCCCAAAATAACCACTATATGGAGTCCAGATATAGTTTTGTTATTGATATTGACTGTGTTGATGAGAGTTTACACTGCGATGTACCCGAGAGAAAACAGAGTTGACCATATGATTTTCACCAGGAAGAAAAAGTTTTTTAAAGTTTGTTGTTTTGCAGAACATCGCAGTTACATATGACATGAGAATAAGGCCTGAAGTTAGGAAGAACATTTTGAGAAAAATATAATTATATTTTCATAATGATTTAATTCTTCTCAAACCTTGTCTGTGGTTTACAAATACCCCTGGCCAAACGGGGTGCACCTCTTCCCATCTTTGATAATTACTGTAGTTACCATGTTCTGAACATCACATCCTTTCTTTTCCACCAGATGTAATCTATCTAGGTGGTTGAAAAACAATATTTAGACTTTATATCTAAAAATTACCTCAACTTAGCACCAGCAAGCTTGTTAGCTAGACCGTTAGCATCAGCTAATAATATTAACTTATTTTTAGTATGAAGCATTCATATCTGTCTACTTGGCTAGTTAATTCAGACAATATAAAAATTCAGACTGGTAATAAACAATATGAAAAAAGACATCACATAGGGCATGCGTAGCATTTTAATAAAACGGTTAACATTACAGCAGCAGGGGATTTCAAAAAAAGTTATTTTATTAAATCGGTGTTATTTTAATATTTTTTTTTTTTTTTTTTTTTTTTTTACCTAAAACATAAAGACACTGATGTTGATTTGTCTGCAAGCATTTCAGTTGGCTTGAATAGAGCACGCTTTACAGTAGATTTAGTTCACAAACAACAGACAGTTTTGACCTAAATATGTTTTTCAGTTAAAATGATTAATCCTAAAATCGACATTGGTAACCTACATTTAGTAGCATCAGTCACGCACACTCACAAGATCTCCCGGTTCTCACTTAGTGGTCGACTTGAGAACAGCAGCAATCGGATCAAATTTGCGATCAGATTTAATGGTTCACTGAAAAGAATCAGTTCGTACCGCTTCTGCGCGTCAGAGCACAGTATATTATGAGGATTAATTATGTTTTATGAAATGTAGTGAAGTAATACGTACGATCTTATGCTTGGGAATGTAGTGAACTAAAAGTTGCTCAAAATAAAACTACTCCAGTAAAGTACAGATAACTGAAAAATGAACTTATGTACAGTAATGAAGTAAAGCTATTCTTACTGTCCACCATTGGTTGAAACTCACAACACTAACAGAAAAATACTGTTATGACACCAAATTTTCACCGTTCGGTAGACCGGTCAAATTTCACCACGCTATTTCACACATTTCAATACCACCACAGCAAACTAATTTGATGTTCATTATTAGTCATTTATATAATAAAACGTGTTGCCCAAGTATTTGTTTTATAATAGTAACATTTCTTATTCTTCTTAAAAAAAAAAAAACACATTTCAGTATTATGTTAGAGTATTTCATAGAAACAGTAGCTATGTCTATTTACATACGCTGAAAACTACGTCCGTTTTTAACGAAAGTTGAGGTTATCTTTTTACTTCACTGTAAATCTGATTATGTCACATTCCCTGCGGGCTGGAATACCCCCTTGCTCTTCAAAGAAAAGAGCATTTATTTGATTTGAAGGCAGCTGTGAGTCAAACAGGTTTTCAGCTACTGAACTGAGTCTGTACTACTGATACTGTAGGTGCTGTTACTGGAAAACACTGTTATTGTGATTGTTACATTACAAATGAACCAAGGCATTTTACTATAACCAGCAAAGGTGCCTTTGGTCAACCATCTTGGTCAGGGAAAAAAGACGATTAACAGAATGTTTATTTTTTATTTTTTACTTTTTTATAGCTTTGCAAGCCATTAACTGTATTGTTGATTTATTGTATAGTTGTTGAAACCGTTTACTGAGATGATTTAATATGTCCCATGTCTGTACAGCTGTGTTAAATGTTGTGACTCTGGTATTCAGCTGATAGCAAATACTTCATGGACTTTTGTGTTTGTTTGTTTTTCATCTCTCTTGACCAAGTCTCCTTTAATTGTGTCATTATGTGCTGGTGTGTCTTGTTATTAACCCTGATTTACTCGCCCATATAAGTTCAGTGTGTCTTGGTCTAGGTATCTAGAATATTAGTCAAACAGAACAGCAACATTTGTGATGTTTTAGTGTGGGTGTTATGTATAGAGACACATTCTTGTATTATTGTTGTGCTGTGTTTATTGATGTTGTCATTTGTCAGTATTATTAATGGTAACACTTTATTTTAAAAATCTTACATTAGACCGTAATTAATGACTAATAACTTTATTTGTAAGTGTCTAGTTATGGATTTTGCCTTGTAGTGCCTTATTGCTTTTTCTGACCTAAAACTACTAATTAGCAAAAAATAAAAACATTTTTGCAGTTAAACATGTTCTCAGTACTCTGTGTGGATGTGTAGCTTCTAAGTATGAAGTACACAGAATCGGCTTTCAACAAACATTTAAATGAATCGAAAACACTGTGATGTTACATAAAGCACAGTTTTTCTAGCAGTTGTTTTATACTAACAAGTGGTTTTATGTTCGTCACCACTCCAGTAAGTCCACTCGATTACTTTTAAGATGTCTTTGAGCCTCAGTTCCCCCTAAATCTCCAGACTCTTGTGGATCTCTCTAATCTCTCAAACTTAATTGTGGATCGTCTCCGATGGATCATTCTGAAATTGCCAAAAATTTTACCATTTACCATTTTACCATTTTACCATGAAAGACAAACCATTTTGATTCCATTTGAACTGAACAAAACATTTAAAATAATAATTTACAATCATAATATTATTAAAAACATATATATAAATCCATCTTCTATCCTCAAGGTGGCACTGTTTGGTGCACAATGATGACGTGATGTTTCATAATCACTGCAGGCATAAAACAAAGCAATATCATCAAAGAAAAAAATAGAGGCAAATAGAGACTTATGCTCTAAAAAATGTAATGACATGAAACAATACTAAATTCACATTATTCTTTTTTTCCTGGTAGTCAGGAGTATATGACTCATTTACTCCCAAAACAAACTTTAGTCATAATTAAATGGGTCATGACATGCTTTTTATTGCTATTTTCTACTGTTCTCTGAGGTCCCCCTATATCAATATTTTAACATCTCAAATCACCATAAATTCTAAGTAATAGGCTGTTTCTGTTCTGTTTTTAACCCCCCTCATCAGAACACCCTATAGACGTGTCAGATCTTCGACTTGGAAGTAAACGCCCACTGCTGTGATTGGCTAACAGTTGTGTGTGTTTGACTCTAGATGGAAGCTGCTGTGATTTAGGTCAGAAACTCATAAATACTCAGCAATAGTGATCACGTAATTAAAAAAGATACTCACACTCGTGTGTTGCGACAATACTGTCAGATCCAGTATAACGGGCACAGCATCATCGTTCAGTTGCAATCTTTCTAAAAATCCAGAGTTGAATTGTACTTTGTTTGTAAACTAGTCCACAGTAAAATGTAGTGAACAAAGGACCAAGTTCTTTCTGTCGTGATCTGGATCTTCATTAAAAATAAAGTTCATCCATTCTTTCTGACTGTTATTATCAGCAGGAAGGCAATGCAAATACTGATTTGGTACGGTACAGTACACCATCGCTTTTGAATCACGAAATATGCATCAAAACATAATGACATAATTTTTTTTCTCAATTATTGTAAACTGAGGCTGGTGTCTTTATAAGTACAGTATGTGTGCTGAAGTTTACATTAAAAAATCACAACAATCCCATGCAATGGATACATAAACATGCATGCCCCCTTTAAAATCAGTCTTCCTATCTCATATATACAGTATTGTTCAAAATAATAGCAGTACAATGTGACTAACCAGAATAATCAAGGTTTTTCGTATATTTTTTTATTGCTACGTGGCAAACAAGTTACCAGTAGGTTCAGTAGATTCTCAGAAAACAAATGAGACCCAGCATTCATGATATGCACGCTCTTAAGGCTGTGCAATTGGGCAATTAGTTGAATTAGTTGAAAGGGGTGTGTTCAAAAAAATAGCAGTGTGGCATTCAATCACTGAGGTCATCAATTTTGTGAAGAAACAGGTGTGAATCAGGTGGCCCCTATTTAAGGATGAAGCCAACACTTGTTGAACATGCATTTGAAAGCTGAGGAAAATGGGTCGTTCAAGACATTGTTCAGAAGAACAGCGTACTTTGATTAAAAAGTTGATTAGAGAGGGGAAAACCTATAAAGAGGTGCAAAAAATGATAGGCTGTTCAGCTAAAATGATCTCCAATGCCTTAAAATGGAGAGCAAAACCAGAGAGACGTGGAAGAAAACGGAAGACAACCATCAAAATGGATAGAAGAATAACCAGAATGGCAAAGGCTCAGCCAATGATCACCTCCAGGATGATCAAAGACAGTCTGGAGTTACCTGTAAGTACTGTGACAGTTAGAAGACGTCTGTGTGAAGCTAATCTATTTTCAAGAATCCCCCGCAAAGTCCCTCTGTTAAAAAAAAGGCATGTGCAGAAGAGGTTACAATTTGCCAAAGAACACATCAACTGGCCTAAAGAGAAATGGAGGAACATTTTGTGGACTGATGAGAGTAAAATTGTTCTTTTTGGATCCAAGGGCCACAGGCAGATTGTGAGACGACCCCCAAACTCTGAATTCAAGCCACAGTACACAGTGAAGACAGTGAAGCGTGGAGGTGCAAGCATCATGATATGGGCATGTTTCTCCTACTATGGTGTTGGGCCTATTTATCGCATACCAGGGATCATGGATCAGTTTGCATATGTTAAAATACTTGAAGAGGTCATGTTGCCCTATGCTGAAGAGGACATGCCCTTGAAATGGTTGTTTCAACAAGACAATGACCCAAAACACACTAGTAAACGGGCAAAGTCTTGCTTCCAAACCAACAAAATTAATGTTATGGAGTGGCCAGCCCAATCTCCAGACCTTAATCCAATTGAGAACTTGTGGGGTGATATCAAAAATGCTGTTTCTGAAGCAAAACCAAGAAATGTGAATGAATTGTGGAATGTTGTTAAAGAATCATGGAGTGGAATAACAGCTGAGAGGTGCCACAAGTTGGTTGACTCCATGCCACACAGATGTCAAGCAGTTTTAAAAAACTGTGGTCATACAACTAAATATTAGTTTAGTGATTCACAGGATTGCTAAATCCCAGAAAAAAAAAATGTTTGTACAAAATAGTTTTGAGTTTGTACAGTCAAAGGTAGACACTGCTATTTTTTTGAACACACCCCTTTCAACTAATTGCCCAATTGCACAGCCTTAAGAGCGTGCATATCATGAATGCTGGGTCTTGTTTGTTTTCTGACAATCTACTGAACCTACTGGTAACTTGTTTGCCACGTAGCAATAAAAAATATACTAAAAACCTTGATTATTCTGGTTAGTCACATTGTACTGCTATTATTTTGAACAATACTGTATACAGTAAGCGTGTGAAATAGTAAGATCTATAAAAAATGTCCCTGTCTTATGTCACAGAATCTTTTATCTGTCAGAATCAGTATTACACAGTGAATCTAGAGCGGAAGTTCTGGTGAGCTTTATATGAGTATGAAAGGAAAAAACACCCTCAACCACATGCTATTCACACCTCAAACACAAGCATCCTACAGTGTTCTCATGCTGTCTGGCGACCCAACAGATCGAAACATTTCTGTACAAAATGAAGCAGACGAAGCAGCATATAATACTATTAGCAGATCTTTTATTTACAATGAAACAAGTGGAGCAATCTGCCTCCATAGTATATTAAAATATGAATACAAATACAACAAATGCATGTACAAATCCATACACAAGTTTAACTCAATAAAGCTAATGCTACTATTCAATATATTATGCAATAAAATACAATAAAATCTCAAAAACATCAAATGTACATAAATGTAAACATTATCTACAATAAAACAGAGAGTGACAAGTGCTGAGATAGTGTAATGTAAGAGCGATGGTGAACTGTATAGTCCTGACAGGTTTTACTTAGGAACCTGAGCCTCGGGTTCGAGCTCCCTTCGAGGACAGCGAGCTAAGTTTGTTTATTATGAACTACTAAGACTGAAACCACAGGTAAACTTGTGAATAGGGCTGGGGGGGCTCCTCTTCTGTTATATCAAAATCCTCCGACATTTCTCTTCAAAACTTATCATTTTAGACATGTGATAGATTGTGTTTTGTGGATTTTATATTTTGAGTGAACTATACCTTTAAGCGTCAAACATAAGTTTATTTTGATGGCTCAAACTCATCTCAATTTTGCTTGATTTCGGATCATCTTGTGGTGACAGATGCATACACAACATCAGTCCACTCTTTGACGTTCTGTAAAAAAAACATACAAAATGTAATACTAATGAAATGATTATATTACAAATGTGGTGCCCTCACCCACTGGGCAAAGTTACGTCCAGTGGACGTCTTTTTATGTCTTTGCTGACGTTGAATAGACGTCCACTGAGGAGCCAGAATGAAAGTTTTTATGACGTCTTTTTTTGACGTCTTCTGTACGTCTGATTTAGACGTTCACAGAACCTGCTTACAAGGTTAAAAACTAGTTAAAAAGTGGTCAGTGGACATATTTTCAACATAATTTAAGGTTCATTTAGGCATAATGTATACTATTTCTGGACCAAATCAACACTCTCAAGGATGCGTTAGATTAAGACTCGTGTTATTTCAATGTAATTTTCAGACACTGTGTTTGTCCTAAAATCAAGAAAATAAAATAATCTTTATGAAATAATGAAATAACTGACGATTGAGCATGTGGTAAAATCAGATGCAAATCAAAGACATTAAATCTCTGAAGATCTCAGCAGAGGTTTAAATGGTAATATTTGATTCATTTTGTGTTTGGTTTAGTTAGGATCTTGGTCCTCATACTTCTTGTGTTAACTTGTCTCTGGCTGTTGTAACTGTGTGTTTAAAGCACTCCTATTGTGGCAAAGAGCGTGGAGCTCAGGTGTTTGCATCTTGCTGCTAATAGTGACAAAATTATAGCAAAATAAGGTATTAGTGTTTTGTTGCAACTATGTTTATTTTCTTGGATAGAAATCTTGTAGAAAAAAAATAATGTTTTTGTTTTTAACATTATTGTTTTTTTATGTAATTTTGGATATGCATCACATCAACGTATTGAAAAAGGGAAAAAAAGGATACGTTTGTGCTATGAAGTGGTTTTTATTGTCACCGTTGTTGTGATGCATAGCTGGAAACTTGATGTCTGTGTTTGAGAACATGATGCTTTTACTCAAAATATTTAAATTGCATGCATTTTGTCCATCTTCAAAATAAGCAAGTATTTTGCTCTTAGTTTTTTGTACTGTAGATTTAAAAGGCTTGGGGGCTATAAATGAAACAAAAATAAACAAAGCTAACTTTATAACTTCAGGTACTTAATATATGATGACTTTTTCATCACCAACAAAGAACTGATACCACCTGAGCTCTCTTAATTTTGATTCTCTTTACTGCAGTGTTTCACAAAAACACAATTATAGCAGTCAGAGACAGGTTAATCAAAGAAGTAGCTGGACCAAGATCCCAAATAAACCAAACACTGATCACCACAATGGTGACTTCAAATGAATCAAGTATCAACATTTAAACCTCTGTTAATTCTCAATAAGAGCTTCTCTAGATGTCTGACAGAAATAAAGTCAATCTAATGATTCCATGTTTGTGGAGATGTTTGATCCTCCTCTGCTGAGATCTTCAGAGATTTAATGTCTTTGATTTGCAGCTGATTTTACCACATGCTCAATCGTCAGTTATTTCATTATTTCATAAAGATTATTTTATTTTCTTGATTTTAGGACAAACACAGTGTCTGGAAATTACATTGAAATAACATGAGTCTGAATCCTGAGAGTGTTGATTTGGTCCAGAAACAAGGGAATGGAGTCTATAAGTTATGCCTAAATGAATCTTAAATGATGTTGAAAATATGTCCACTGACCACTTTTGAACTAGTTTTTAACCTTGTAAGCAGGTTCTGTGGACGTCTAAATCAGACGTATAGAAGACGTCAAAAAAAGACGTCATAAAAACTTTCATTCTGTCTCCTCAGTGGACGTCTATTCAACGTCAGCAAAGACATAAAAAGACGTCCACTGGACGTAACTTTGCCCAGTGGGGAAGATTGGTTGAGTTGGAATGTGAAAAAACAGTCATATGATTTAATGATAAAACTTCCTACTGCTGGCTAACATTAAGCAGTTTGAGACTGGATTCTCAGTGCTTTTTCTTCAGGATCTGCATTTTACATTGGGCATACTGATAAGGCAAAATTTGTTCATCTTTCAAAAGTAAACATGTCCATAAAATTGAATATTCAAATGAATATGGCTTTTAAAAATACCTGATATGATGCTGTTGTGTGTAATGTATATGATTGATCATTATACAAAAATAAAAACACATCAAAATCTGACTCACAGCTAAAATAATAAATGACTAAATGCAGATATTGAAGTTTCTTACCGGTTTTTGTACATTTCTTTTGTTGAATGTTGTCTCAGCATAAATTATTTCTTCATCAGAAGTCTGGACTGCTTAAAGAGTAATAATAATACTAATAATACTACTAATAATACTACTACTAATAATAATAATAATAATAGATTAAACAACAAAACTCAATCTGAATGGTTTCTTCACAACACATGTATTTTTATTAAGGCTCAAACGTTACATTTAACGTTAGTGTTACATTTAAAATAAAATAAAAATTAAATACTGCAAAAAAAATGTTTAAATGCCATTTATGAATTTGATATTCCAACATACGAGCCCTTGGACTAAACAATAATTATATTTAGAACAATATTCCTAACACAATTTACATTCACAGTGATGTTAATTTGATCAAAGATGATGTAATATCATGTAAAACTGTGCTCATAAATTGGAGCAAAGTTGTTTTGTTATGGAAATAATATAAATAATTATTTATGAGTAAATGTGAGATGAGTAAGGAATATGCAAATATGTTCAATAACCCAGTAACTGCACACATTATTTTGGTTTCTTTCATTAAAAAGGAAATTAGTGGGCTTTAACTTCATAATTGTGAGAATAAGAATAAATGATAATTAGGGCTAAAAAAAAGTATTCAAATATAATATTATTATTATTGTTTAAAAGGAATAGGAAATACTTGCCTTTTGTGTCAGTTTTTCTATATTTCCTGCAGAAGAAGAAGATCCAGACTGCAGCGACAATCAACAGAGCTCCAACAACAACATTAACAACAACAAGAACAGATATCCACACTGTCAGGGAGTCTGGAAGAGGAGAAAAAGAGAGTAAAAGAGAGTCAATAATGTAAGTGAATGTGTCGTAAATCATCAGCGCTGCTGTACCTGAACATGGTTGACAGAGTTTGCTGATGTCAAGATGTGTGGTCTGGTTTGTGATGGGATTGTTGATCACACAGCTGTAGCTGTTTTTCTCCTGATATTCCACCTCCAGAGGTAGAGAGAGACTGATGCTGAGATCAGACACACTGATGCTGGACAATAAACTGTTTCCTTTGTACCAGGAGAGAGTCACATGACCCACATTCACCACTGTACACAACAATGAACAATTCTGCTGTGATGAAGATGATGATGATGAAGATGAAGAACAGTCTCTGTTGATGACAGGAACAGGAAGATGAGCTGAAAACATCAGAGAATAGAGAGAAATATGAACAAATACAATCATCAGTCATTTTCAGTTTAGTGTGTTGAGTGAATGTTTCTCGGCTCAAAATATATATAATGAAACATTTCAATATGTAGACATTTAATAGAAAAATATGTAGAGGGCAGAATTGGTGATCTCTGCTCACCATAGACAGAAACACTGAATGTTTTTGAGAACAGTTTAGCTCCAAACATCTGTAGTTGATATACTCCAGTATGCTCAGTTCTGGTGTTTGTGATGGTCAGAGATCCAGTTTGATTGTCCAGTTTCAGACTGTGTCTGAATCTCTCGTCAGGAAACTCATATGTGGATAACATTTGTTTCTTTATTTTGATTTTAGCTATAAGAGACTTATCAGCCCCAAATGTCCAAGTTATGTCACCATTAAACATTTCAGTAAGATTTGTGTTTAGAGAGACAGAATCTCCCTCCATCACTGACACTGACGGTATTTCATCTGTATCTGATCCAAGTACACCTGAAGAAGATGGAGAGAGTCAGATTAAGGCTCCTGTTGTTCTGCAGAGCCAGAAATCAACTGTATATTGATTTGTTTAACCCTTAAAAGGGCAAAACCATGAAGAGAAAATGTATTTATTGCTATTTTCCATTTAATTGGTACTCAAATAATACAGTTTCATTATTATTATTATTATAAAAAAAATTTCTTGACTCTTATTTTTGATTTTAATGTTTGTATCCTTCTGGATACTTCGGGGGTATAAATTCAGTGAAAACAGAACTATTGTTTACACATGTACAACATGGTCGTTATTCCTGAATGCTTTGGAACGTAGACGTAAGGTTTGTCTCTTTTTAAAGAAAATGCATTACAGATTATTGCTGAAGTGAAAGCATTTTATAGAAGTTCAAGTTTACAGCAAAGATAAAGTACTATACAATTTTTTGTTTTATATAAAACTAATATTTTATAAAATATCTTGCACTCTAAAATTGCTAAATAAATAAATGTCATATGTCTAATCAAGTTACGTTTTAAATTTGAAGTTGATGTTAATAAAATTGAGGTTCCAAGATGTTGTTTGGGCACTGAAAATAACCACTGGGTTACACCCAAAATCTATTTATTTTCTGCAACAAATTAGTCAATTTATGTCACAATACGTGTGTTCAACTTCACACAGCACTGCGCAAACCGATCGCAGTCTGACTTGAAGCAGTGCATGCCATTAAGAAATTTTGTCTGACTTGAGATGGCACCGACGCCACATGATTGCCACGTGGGCATCAAAGTACCGCGAGAGTGTTTTAAGAGCAGCCGGCTGACTCAGCCTCCACAGTTTCACCAGGGGGGCAGGGTTTCATATTTTATTGAAGCACCCCTGGGCGCCGCCATTGGCTAACAAACCCCGCTGTTAGCATTCCATTGACTCCCATTCATTTTGGCGTCACTTTGACAGCGAATAACTTTACATCTGAGCCATTTAAAGACTCCATTTATCCATTCATTATTTCTAAAGAAACACAAAAATGTATAAAAGGCCTCATTACCTTGTCTCTTACGTTGTGGCCCCGTAAAAGTTTCTGTAAAAATAGGCTAACAATTGTTTCATAACCTGTCGCACAGTAGAGAAATTACTGTATGGACAGGAGGTGAAGCTTGCAGACAATCTTTTACTGTCTATGAGGCTATCGGCAGGACGTGGAGGCATAAAATCAAGGGAGAAGCCCATAGAGAGTCCATAAAAGCCACGGGACAAAATTATTCAACAACGTCTGCAAGATTCGGTGGGTGTATCAGATTTCTCTTGGCACAGCAATTAGAAGAATTACAATTGTCAGACAGGTTGCTCACGTGACATCTACGTCATCAAGCTCAGTTTGAGTCTGTGCAGTACGCTCGACCCCCAGGAAGTGAGTGCTTCTTAATTGACTTCACTTGTCTCAGTTGATTCCAATGGGGTCGCTGTGTCCATTTCTTTTGCTGTCTATGAGTTTCACCGAGGCGGCTGCAGAAGCGCTGATGACAACACAGCTGTCTCACGATTGGCCAGATTCACCACATGACAACTAGGGCTGAAACGATTAGTCGACATTATCGACAATGTCGACAATAAAACATTGTCAACAAATATTTTTGTTGTCGAGTAGTTGTTTGATTAAATTTGACCTAATTTACAGCCAGTGTGGCGCTGTAGCACAAGACTGTAATTCAGCCCTCCTTGATGCAATTCAAGAGAAGAAGAGATACAGCGCTAAGCGCTTCTTCAGAGAAACGCACCTGAACCGAATGGCTTTTGGATATGAAAATATTTGACGCACACTTTTCTCTCAATAATGAAATAAACAACAACAAAAATCACAGCAGTGTGAAAGCAGCAGTTAAAAGTACATCTTATCACACTGATGTGGATGTTTGAACGAGCTCAGTAAAGCATTCATGTTACGTCTATAATATTTTATGTAATACCTTAAATCAAGTATCTCTACAGTATTAAACATTATTATTAAATATTTGATTAAAGTGATAGTTTGGTTTGCAGAGGTCAAAGCTTAATCTAGCTCATGACTGTTTTGATTATCATAACCCAGTAAGGCAGTGGTTTTCAACCTGTGGTATTGCAGGTGGGCCGCCCATTATTATTAAAAGAAATAATAATATTGTTAATATTTGTAAAGATGTCTAAGTCATAACATACTAACATCATTTCATATATATATAATTAAATAACAAAAAAAAAATATTAAACTGTTACCATGCTTCCACAATTCGAGCTCGCTGATTGGTTTAAGAATAAACCACCAATTTATCTTAGATGTTTTTGCTGCATATGCTACAGAACAACAAATTCAGATATGTATAAATGGCTGTCAACAGGGTCAACATAAATGGCTGTCAACATGTTCCCCCCTGACTGCTGTCTACCAGCTGCCGAGCTTGGCCTGGATCTGGTTTTCCTGAGTGTTGCCAGGTCGAGTTATTTTCTGTTCATTTCCAATCCATTCTAGGGCTGTGTGATTAATAGAAATCGTCATAAAATCATGATTTGAGTGTGTGCGATTTCTAAATAGTATGATTTTCCACAGCCCTGACCTCCCGCAGTATGCTATCCAATCCAATCAGAATGCAACTCGCCTAGCGCGAGAACAGAACAGACTGGGCATATGCCTAACTCCAGGTTCACACACTGTCTGTGATGCTCTTTTTTCTGAGCCCATGTTAATGGATCAGAACGTTCACACTGAACGTGGTAAAAATCTAGAAATAAAAACGTGCGAAAATAATTAATATCTAGCACATGAGCATAGAGTTAGTTTTGAGTGCAGAGGACACAGTTTAAGTGAGAGGAGACATGTTTTAAGTGTGCGCAGAGCAAAGGAAATCTGCGTGCGAACAGAGAGACTCGCGCTTTAAAGCTCTCGTCGAGCATTATTTTAATGTGCTTTACAATAACGTTACAATAACTCGCTGCTGCTTCTGCACCACATACACACTGCAGACAGAGTATGTGTGAACCTGTAAGCTATAATGTATAACAAATCTATTTCAACACCCGAGGCACCCCTAAAATGAGCTCTATGAACAATGCGTGGCAAAAAAGAAAAAAAAAGTCCCTAGACACTGGGTTTATTTATTTATATTTTTTGCCATAAGCCTATAAAATGACTTTACAACTTTCTGATAAAGCTCTAATTTGTTTTCTTTTGGAAATATGTTTCAAATTCATCCTGAATGCATTTATAACTGTAAACCATATATGTGTGTCTAAATTGTGATTAAAATTGAAATGGCAAAATTGATCAAAGAAATCGCGATAGTTATTATTATTTTTTTCATATCGCATTGCCTAGTTCATTCAATAAAGACAGTTAACAATCTAGCTTCTGAGTATTTATTAACCCAATAATAGCGGGGGTCAGTTCATTTTATTTTTTTATTTATTTATTATTTTTACAATGGGCCGCGCAAACATATGTGTTTGGTTGTGTGGGCTGCGAGTTGAAAAAGGTTGGGAACCACTGCAGTAAGGTATTTTAAGAGAGAAGTCTCTTCTGCTCACCAAACCTGCATTTATTTGATCCAAAATACAGTAAAGGCAGTAATATTTTGCAATATTTTTACGATTTAAAATAACTGCTTTCTATTTGAATATATTTTAAAATGTAAATAATTTTTGTGACCAAAGCTGAATTTTCTCCAGTCTTCAGTGTCACACGATCCTTCAGAAATCATTCTAATATACTGATTTGCTGCTCAAGAAACATTTATTATTAGTATTATTATTATTATTATTATTATTATCAATATTTTAAAAAAAATCTGTAAAAAAAAAAAAAAAATCAGGATTCTTTGATGAATATAAAGATCCAGAGATCAGAATTTATCTGAAATAAAAAGTGTTTGTAACAATATGCACAATATCGTTCAAAAGCTTGGAGTAAATATCTTTATTTTTTTATTTTTATTTTTATTTTTTTATTAATACTTCTATTTAGGATGCTTTAAATTGACAAAGACATTTATAATGTTACAAAAGATTTCTATCTCAGATAAATGCTGATCTTCTGAACTTTCTATTAATCAAAGAAACATGAAAAAAATATATATTCAGCTGTTTTCAACATATACAATATAATAATAATAATGTGTTTTGAGCAGCAAAGTGACTGGAGTAATGACGCTAAAAAAATCAGCCTTCTTATTAATCACAGGAATAAATTACATTTTAAAATATATTCAAATAAAAAAACAACTGTTATTTTAAATAGTAAAAAAATATTTCAATGTTACTGTTTCTGGTGTACTTTTGATCAAATTCATGCATGCTTGATGAGCAGAAGATACTTCTTTAAAAACAATATTACTGTTAAAAAAATGTTTGACTGGTAGTGTACATTGTTAATAAAAAATTTTATCCAAAAATCAAATCAAATCAAAACATCTAATAACTTACCTTTATTTCGTTTCTTATCCATATTATATTCTTACGAAAGGAGATGTTAGGCAGAATGAGGTGTCATTCAGTTAATTTTCATATAGTAATTAAATGGTAAATAAAGAAGGTCATCTCATTTTGTTTGTCAAATGTATTTATTTATATAAATTAATTGTAGAATAACTGTAATTACTTTACAATTAATAATCAAGTACTACTACTTATGAAATATTACTTAATTATTAACTAATGATGAGTTAAGGCAAGTACTACTCAAGAAGTCCAGAATTCATGTGTGAAAACTTACCCCAAAGTGTTATTAAAACATGAACTAACAAACATTTAGTCAAGGTGGTTGTTAATCGCAGATACATAGTTAAGATGAATTATTGAATAGTGTATGCCTTAACTTATCGTTAGTTCATATTTAAGTAATATTTAATTTAGGAAAGTAGTATATGATCATTCATGTACGGTTATTGCAAAGTGTTACTAAAGTAGAAACTAATGTAGTCTGAACTGTAGCAGCAACTAATAAATAAATAAAATAAATAAAATGTAAACTTACCGATCAGACTCCAGCAGTACAAATAGAACAGAAAAAGCATGTCAAGGCATTGAAAGATCTGAACTGATAAGACGTCTGGTAAAACAATCAACTCATTTTTCTGGTGTGTGAATTTTGGACACTCCTAGTTGACACACAAACACTCTGAACGAGTTTCTGAACAAAGGCCTTCATATATATGAACTCACAATGGTGGAAGACATTATTCTCTCTTTTTTTCAATGATATATATATATATATTAAATTAAATGTTCAAAACATAAAAGTAAAAGAACAATGCGAGATACTGCCTAAATTCCTAAATCCTGACCCTAGTGGTTTAAAAATTGTTGTATATGCCTGTGTGAAGAGTATTTGCAAAAACAGACTAATTTTTAAAAAATCATGTTTTTTTTTTTTATTCTGGATTCCAAATAATATCAATTAAACTGCAGCTGGGTTGTTTTCATAACAGTAATAACTTGCCGCTAACCAACACAATAAAAACATGATTTATGAAAATGAATAAAAACAGTTATCTGTTTTTGCAAATAAACTCTTCATGAGCAGTCGATTCAGTTGCTAAAAATATGTGACGCCTCACAGTACCGGTTTGACTGAAATTCAGCTTGAGTCAAACCAAAACCTGCTGTGGTTGGTTTTGATCAGAAATGTTGTTTGATCTCTTTGTTGGACAAACTTGTTTTTGAGAGAGAATGGGAATTTAGAGAACGTGTGTTTAGTTTGCAAATGAAGGGCTTTTTTCTGTTTCTATATACAGCTCATACATACTCTTTCATCTACAGAAAGAATAAACCAAGATGAAAAACTACTGTTGGAAAGGTGTTGGGGCTACAGTAGCTGCAAGCGGAAACCTCCAAACAATCAACTAGATAGATGCAGTGATAGAAAGGCATGACAAATTATGGCAGAAAGTAGTGACTTTAAAGGGGAAAAATCTATTAGAACTTGATGTCAAGATTTTTTATTGTAGTTTAGTTGTTTAGATTTCACATGTGTTGTCAGTCCAACTGGAAACAAAATCGCTTTGTTACTACATGTAAGAAAAGCCGTTGGGTTTACAACTGTGACAATGAGCTCTTACCAAAATCAATTAAATGCTGGATTTACAAAGTATGTCAAGCTCGCAACATAGATACTTTTTTGTTGAATACATGACAGAAGAAAACAAAGAAATACACAAAAACCAAAGACTAACAGGTGAGCAAACATAGAATGTGTAGTGCAAAGATTTCTTATATTGTTTTTAACATGTTTTTTTTTTTTCTGTATGTTCAGTAGGAAAGTATATATAAGGAAGTAGAGGATAAGTTCTATGCCAACTTCTTGACTTCCTGTTGGGTGGAGCTAATGTCTGTGGTGTGGAAGTTGCCTGGCTTGAATATATATATATATATATATGTACAAAGCTTTGTGATCATACCTGAAAAGGGATGTGCTTCAGTGTTCCCTAAAATTACCATTATCTAGATGGTGGTAATAGAGCGCCCACTACCTGCCCCTGTGTGAATCTTGGCCAAGCCATAACAGGAGATAACTCTGATGACTCAAAGCAAAGGATGATAAAAATTGAAGCACGATAACTACCTCAAAAAGACACAAATAAACATAAAAAGGATAATAATGGTTAGTGTTGCCATGGCAACAGTATTTGAAATGGGAAAAAAAAATTCCCTTAATAATTTTAAATCTGTACTTTAATGTTGTTTTTATAACACATCTGAAACAATTTATAGAAAAAGGAAAAAGGGATTTTTCAAACTTAGTTAAAACTTCTGCCAATTGGTGGGCTACAACCGTTGGCTACATAAATGTGTTTTGCTCCAACTACAGCTCAACCTGGCAAAGACTGAGCCTCTGGTCTTCCCTGTCACTCCAACTTTACAGAATAATTTCAGCATCCAGTTAGGTTCATCAACAATTACCCCAAGTTTGGTCAGAGAGGGGATATCCCATATGCATAGATCTCACCTACAATCCCCCTTGGGGAGGATGTGGCTTCTGCAATGTTCCCTTTTACACTAGAAATGGCATGTTTTCCCAGTGTTATCAAAACCTCATTCAGTGAGTAGTGCATGAACATCAGTGACTGGCCTCTTGGAGTAAGCATGTTCCATGTTCTAATAAGGGATACACTGATTGGTAGCAGCATCCATGGCACCTTCTTGTGAAAGGCTTTGATGGCAGTGCGTCCACACTCCTTGGCTTCTCTCTGTCACGACAGAATGGTGTTTTTGTGTTTTTTGTCTTGTGAGTCGCAGTGTTTTTGTACGTCGTCATCGCGATTACCTGTCTTTAAGCACGCATACAGTTGTGAGTTTCTGCTGGATGTCGGAATTTTACAGTTAAACTCAGCACACGTGGAACAGCTGCGGGATCTCGGCCTGCTACGGAGGCCTACACCATCACTGATCCCCACTTCTGCATGTCACTCACAGCACCACATGCGGTGTAAGAGGAAGCAGAAGAGGGGTAAGCACGCAGGTATCCGGGCTAGGCTAATGGCTAACCCAAAAAAGCATATCCCCACCATCATACTGGCTAACGTACGCTCAATAAACTGGACTACATCTGATTACTACGTTCAACTCAGAGGACTTTAAGAGACTGTTGTGTTTTTGTGTTCATGGAAACATGGCTCAGCAACAGCGTTCTAGACTGCACTATTCAGCTCTACCAGCTGACGTGCTATTGAGCGGTCAAAGCTCTCGTCACGGGAGGAAGATCCTGAGGCGGCAGGCTTTGTGTTTACATCAGTGACGCATGTCACCATCACACAACTCCAACCTCTTTATTAAGTTTGCGGATGACACGATTGTGGTGTGTCTCATTAGCAACAGAGATGAGACAAACTACAGGAGCGAGGTGAGCCGCCTGGCCGGGTGGTGCAGTCACAACAATCTCTCTCTGAACGTGTAGAAGATGAAGGAGATTGTTGTTGACTTCGGGAGAGCACACACTCAGCACGTTCGTCTGTCCATCAATGGTGCGACTGTGGAAATAGTGACCAGCACCAAGTTCCTGGGTGTGCACATCACAGAGGACCTCTCCTGGACTGAAATCACAGTAGCACTGGCCAAGAAATCACAGCAGCACCTCTACCTTCTCCACAAACTGAGAAGAGCCAGAGCCCCAGCCCCCATCATGTACACCTTCTACAGAGGCACCATCGAGAGCATCCTGACTAGCTGTATCACTGTGTGGTATGGCGCCTGCAACATATCCTGCCAGAAGACTCTGCAACGCATAGTGAGAGCAGCTGAGAAGATCATTGGTGTCCCCCCAACCCCCCCTCCAGGATATTTATGAAACCTGTCTTACTCGCAAAGCCCCAGGTGATCCCACTCCCAACCTGTCACACAGCTTCTTCAGTCTGCTGCCATCAGGGAGGAGGCTGCGGAGTCTCCAGGCCAGGACCAGCAGACTGAAGGACAGCTTCATCCATCAGGCTGCCAGGAAGCTGAACTCGCTCCCGAATTTGCCCCCCATCCCTCTTCTGCCCCAGGCACCACTGAACTATGAACAGCCCCCCCCCCCCAAAGATCCCACATCCCCAGGTCCTTCCATCCCCGCTCCAACTTACATACAATGACATGCACCAGTCACTTTGTGCAGCATTGATCTCCTCACTACCTCATTCAGCATGGAACTGACGTCATTCTACTACCTCATCAGTTATATAAAAAATATTTTTTATCTGCACTGTTTGTTCCCTTCACTGGTTTGCACTCTATCTGCCATGTGCCCTGTGCTGCTTTATTTAAATGTATTTAAAATGTTATTATATGTCTTTTTTTACATTCCCTTGTTGTATAGTTGTATCTTATATTTTTTATTTGATCAAGATTTTTAGGCTCTACTGTTAGTGTTATCTGTGTTATCTGAGAGTTACGCAATTTACATTCTCTGTATTATGTACTGCACATGTGGAAGAATTGACAATAAAGCAGACTTGACTTGACTTCTGCCTATTTATGCTCACGCTGGAATGAGTGGCAGCTGGATGCAATTATTGCATGCTAATTTGCATTGGCTCATTTAGTTTACTACTAAATATTGACAATTCCTCAACATGACCCAAGTCATCAACATGACCCCTCCGGTCCCCTTCATCAGGGTAGAGGGATCACATACGTAACCGAGAAGTTATTTCAAACATGACTGAAGTTATATAGTTAATATGGAGCAAAACATTAAATTAATTTCATGAAATGCCATGCTTGATGCTCTACTAAGCAAACATACTAGCTATGCCTGTCACTATTCCTGTTGCCAGAAGCAATTCATATAAAACTTATTTTGAAAAGTAAGTCCACCTAAGATTTTGTAAATGTTTATAAGAAGGGCAAAAGCAATTACAGTAAGTGAGAGGTTTGATCAGAGAAATTATGGATTTTATATATATCTATAAAAACAGGAAACTTTATCAGAAAATGATAAGCTAATTCTAGCTGAATACTTTGAACAAAAATCAAAAGGCTGTGTGTTTGTGTTACATATCTCTTAATAATTTATTATATATATATCCATACAATGTTCATATGTTATTATAGCCTAATTATCTTGTTGATGAGCAATATTTCATACATTTCATGTGACATCAGGAAGCAATGTATTATGCACAGGAAGCGATCTGGCATTGACATGACAACAGTGAGTTTACACAGCGGTGTGTAAGTTGTGTTCTGGTAGTTTCACTGAAATTGCTTATACTGTGCCATTAATTACATACAGTATGTCCTGTGATAAAATTTAATTACTATATCTACTCTTGTAAAACTAATCCCATCCAAATATGTCTTATGTATGGTTTGGTTTTACTTCTGTGGTTTTTCTAAGTGCCCGTGTCACAGACTGTTTTATTCCCTCCAAATTTCAAGTACTGCTTTTTGAAAATAGAACCATGCTTCAACTCTCTGACAGACTGAGGTTGTTTTCATAGGTAAAAAAAAAAACACATTCTAAAATTCATATGTTATTATAGCCTAATTATCTTGTTGATGAGCAATATTTCATACATTTCATGTGACATCAGGAAGCAATGTATTATGCACAGGAAGCGATCTGGCATTGACATGACAACAGTGAGTTTACACAGCGGTGTGTAAGTTGTGTTCTGGTAGTTTCACTGAAATTGCTTATACTGTGCCATTAATTACATACAGTATGTCCTGTGATAAAATTTAATTACTATATCTACTCTTGTAAAACTAATCCCATCCAAATATGTCTTATGTATGGTTTGGTTTTACTTCTGTGGTTTTTCTAAGTGCCCGTGTCACAGACTGTTTTATTCCCTCCAAATTTCAAGTACTGCTTTTTGAAAATAGAACCATGCTTCAACTCTCTGACAGACTGAGGTTGTTTTCATAGGTAAAAAAAAAAAACACATTCTAAAATTGAACAGTTAAATATGATACAGTATACCGTATGATTCTACTGGTTTCAAACAGTTGCTCATCTTGTTTAATTGTTATTTTTTTCCACCAGTAGATTAAAGAGTTTTAAAAAGCTGTCTACAAACTACACACACATGCACTGAATACACACTCCACCTACAGACTATTTGTCCACCCAACAGATCAAACCACAATTCTGTAGAAAACCATCCGCAGCCACTTTCAGAAGCTGAACCTCAGTAACAATGGTTTTGTGAAGTGGCAGACGTGTTATCTATATACTTGTTTTTTTTTTCCATTCACTAAATGTACACATGATTTTAAAATCACTAGAGGGCTTCACAACCCAATTTCCAGAAAAGTTTTTTTTTTTATGCAAATGAAATTAATAATCTGATTTTCTATTTCTACGTCACCTTCATTTAACTGACAAAAAATACAAAGAAAATATTTTGTGTTTCCACTGACCAACTTAATTATACTTTGTGAATAAATTTATTTATTTATTTTGATGGCTGAAACATAAACACAAAATTTGGGACAGAGGCATGTTTACCCGTGTAACATGAACTTAACATTTAACTAGACTTTTTTAATTGTTCAGGAAGTAAAGATTAATGCAGATTTCCAAGTATAATTTTTGCTCAACCTCGCCTGAAACAAGAAACGTCATTGTCTGATTCTCACTTTCATGATTTTCCATACATTTTTAGTAAGAGACAGATCTGGACTGCAGGTGTAGAGTGTCCATGTTGCACATGCAGAATGAGGCCTGGCCCTGTCTTGTTTGAATAACCTTGGACTTCCCAGGCAAACATGTCATCTTGATGGCAATATAAGTCTACAGTACTGACTTGTTTGAGGCAATAACTACAATAAAGTGATTTCTGTAACTCTTAATGAGACTTCTGCAACTGTCTACAGGTATTTTGACTCACTCATCTGTCCAAAATCCCAAATCTTGCTTATTACTTATATAGCCCTGAAGAGATCAGCACCTCAGTATTTGAACAAGCTCTTACTGCATTATATTCCTTCAGGTCTCCTGTGTTCTCAAAACTCCTGGAATATCAAAATTAACTGCGGGCAGCAGATCATTTTCCTATTTAGTGCCCAAACTCTGGAATAACCTGCCTTACATTGTTCGGGAGGCAGACACACTCTTGCAGTTTAAATCTAGATTAAGGACCCATCTCATTAACCTGGCTTACACATTACACACTAACACATATTCAGCTCCATTAAAAGCTGCATTAATTAGGACAAACAAAACCGGGAATACTCCCCATAACACCCAATGTACTTGCTACATAGTTGGAAGAATGGCATCTACGCTAATATTAGTCTGTTTCTTTCTTATTCCGAAGTCACCGTAGCCACCAGATCCAGTATGTATCCAGCCCAAATGGTGGATCAGCACCTAGAGACAACCTCTACAGCCCTAAATGCCAGTGGAGACCAGGACAACTACAGTAGATGAGCCCCAGATACAGATCCCCTGTAAAGACCTTGTCTCAGACGACCACTGGGACAAGACCACAGGAAACAGATGATTCTTCTGCACAACTTTGCAGCCAGGAATTGAACTACTGGTTTCGTCTGGTCAGATGAAAACTGGCAGAGGTGACCAAAGTCCGGCCGCGGTCCAAATGTGTCCCGTGGATGAGGATATTCTATAGCCTTTGCACTTTTATTTTGCGTCTCTTTCAAAATTAGTTTATATTACTAAAATACAAAATAAGTTAGTCAGTGAAAAAATTGGAAAAACGGTCAGGTAAATGAAAGTGAATGAGCTAGTTTCTTGAATTTATAATTTTTTCTGAAATTTGGGTTGTACAATGAAATGTAGAAATCTACAATTCATGCAATATTCTTTTACTTTTATCCATTTAAAACTGTCAGGAAACTACACTCTCAGAGAAGGTACAAAAAATTACAAAAGCTGCCTATGGGTGCTTATAGTAGTAACATGTACACTTTAGGCACTTGTATGTACATTTATGGTACTAATATGCACCCCTGGTCAATAAGATACATTTAGAAAGTCTGCCACCCCAGTGACAGCTTTTGTAAAATTTTCCTTACAGTACCTTAAAGAAAGATAAATAAAGAATATTTCACCAATTAAGAACAGAATGTTAAGAAATTAAGAAATAAAATTTGTAATGTCATGAAAATAATGGAAATATCTACAGTATAAACGTTTTTGTTCATGCTCCAAACGATTCCCCTTGTATTCATACAGTACATATATAATCTTATTGCATAACTTACAAATTGTGAGCGTGTAATATTTCAGCATTGTGCAGATCTACTCTACAGTGTATGGTAAATGATAGCTATGTCAATCTGCGCATCAATCCAATCTAAACATGCTCTAGCTGCTAAAAAGTGGCTAATTGGTCCCTAGATATCATCCCCACTCACCATATCATAGAACAAGTTCCCATTGGTCAGATCACCATGGTTTTTCAAATGTATATAAATAACATCAGATTTATTATTGATAATATTATATTTTGTGTTAAGCATATTTTACAGAAAGTTAAAGAGGATGATCATGCGGATTATACACCAATCACTATGAGATGATGATCAAACACCAGTGTTTTTCTTTGTATACAACCAAGATTGTGTGATCATTTTCTCTATAAATCTCCTGCATCGACCTCAGACTCAGACCGAAAAACTGAAAATCACCACGTTGCATCAGGAAATCACAAGAGCACATATAGCAGGATCTTCCTAAAGAGGTTTAAAGAATAATAATTAACGACAGATTAATGAAATAGTCTCCTAAAACTTCAAAAGACTACCTTGCAATACAATGACCATTATGTAATCTTTCCAGCCCAATGGAGCATTTTCATTTTTTACTCTTAAAGTAAAAAAAAGTGCAAAAAGTGGTTGCAAACTACTCATCAAAAGGAATGGAAACACTGCAGTGGTGTCAATTAATTACATCTGTACAGAAATGCGGTTTGATCTGCTGATAAACAGCTTGTGCATGACAATGTGCCTACTGCTGGACGTTTGTGTTTGATGTCTGTTCATGAGTGTATCTGAGGTGTGAAAACCGTCTGTCAGTCCTGTGTGGTTAAAGGCTCACATAAAACCGTCAACTGCTTTTAAAGAGAAACCACTTTACTACATAACTCTAAACTCATCAATGCTACTGTTTGACAAAAAGGTTCATATTTCTAAAAATAACATATACTTATGCATCATGATCTTATACATGCATACTCTATATATATGCGTGGGCAAAGGTCCTGTAGTTCAGCATTGCTATTTCCAGCAAGGCAAGCAAATGCAAGTCAAGTCATATATATATATATATATATATATATATATATATATATATATATATATATATATATATATAAAACCCCTCTCTCCTGGGTCCTCTCCACCACTCCTCACACTCGCTTCAAGCGGGGCTCAAACCCAGGTCTCCAGCATGTGAGACGGACGCACTAACAAGGAGGCTTAATGGCTACAGCTACTAACGTCTGTTGCTAGTGCATCTTTTAAGATTGGGGAGTGAGGTTTACCTGCACAGCACTACTAACTGGCCTCCGTTACACTCACCCCCTAAACCTCACTCCCATCCGGGTCACGGCACCAATGTAACCCCTCTCTCCCAGGTAATCTCCACCGCTCTTCACACTCGCTCCGAGCATGGCTCCGGCATGGGAGTCGGACACACTAACAAGGAGGCTAAATGGCTACAGCCACTAGCGTCTGTCGCTAGTGTGTCTTTTGAGATCGGGGAGTGAGGTTTACCTGCACAGCACTACTCGCTGGCCTCCGTTACATATATATAGGAAACAGACTATTTTGATGGTCTTACAGTGTGTGTGAATCCTCCAATGCTATTTTTTCATGGTTTCAAGGAAAGGATTAAGATTTGGGCTTTTCACTTTAAGAATGACTATTTATCCAAGTATGTTGATGGTGATAGATCCAGTCTGATGATACAGCTGCAGTCTTTAAATGTAATACATACAAACAAACAGCAGAAGAACTTAACTGATTTACACATTCACTCAGCAAACAAACATGAGTCACATGGATGACCTTGAATAACTGCTGTACATACCCATCTAAGTGTACACACCATAGCTCAATGCTGTGTGTGTGCATTTGGATGGGTTAAATGCAGAGCACAAATTCTGAGTATGGGTCACCATACTTGGCCACACGTCACATCCTTTCCGTTCCTTCCTTTCTGTGATGTCTCATTTGATGGATGGGCTGAGCAAAAATTTGCAAACATTCTCCCAGGAAATTTCAGGTTTTGGCATTATGAATTCAACCTATACCACCTCTGATGTGGTTCTTGATGCTGTGTTATGTCAATTTGACAGCAGTTGAGAAGATGGACTGCAGAGCAAAAAACTATACATGCAAATGTCTGGGCCTCCCACTAGGCCTCTCCAGAATGGTACTGTTCGGAAGAAAGACCTTAAAGTTTCCCTTGAAATCTGTTAGCCACAGTAGCTCATAGGCACATAGGGCCACGGTCCCTTCTTTAATCCTGAGCTGAGTAGAACATGAGTGTTTATCTTGGACCCCAAGATGATGTACCCTTAGGAGATCACCACAACATTGCTTTGGGTAGACATCATGCTCTGGTCCACTTCAGCTATGTGTGTGTCATCTTGTCAGAACTTACAGTTCCTTGGAAAGAAGGAATAGAGGCTGAAAAGGCAATGGAATGCAGACTTATTAGCTGTATGCATGCAAGCTGGGTGGAGGGCATTTACATTCCCGGTAGAAGTCAAATGAAGGGGCTTTTTGAGTGATTTGGAGGCGCCGCCCATCTCGCTGGCGACTCTGCCACCACTGTGCGTGTGATCGTCTGTATTTTATGTGGTTTTAAGTTTTTTGGAAGTATCTTAACTCTGGATTATTAGCGTGGTCGATCCCTGACAACATGATTATGGTTGCACTTAATAATCGTACACTTGTTTGCCTTCTGTGGCTGTGGATATTGATTGTTTGGAAAGCCGCACAAACATTCCACGTGATGAAAGAGCTGGGCCTGTCTTGTCATAGCATACAGCTGGCATGAGCTTCTTCAGTTGCAGTTTTCAGCATCAAGACTATTGGATCCTGATGTCAATCTATCAGAAATCAAGCCCAGGGCAAAAGTTAATAAGAGAGGCAGCAGAGGAGGTGTTCGGGTCAGAAACCGCCGGCGAGGATACAGACCTGTCTTACCCTCGGTTACTATGGGGAATGTCCACTCTCTCATCAACAAGGCGGATAAATTAACAGCTTGTTTGATGTTCGATTGCACGTTTCACAGACCAGTTTACTCAGTTTTTCTGAGACGTGGCTGTCAGATAGGATACCTGAGTCTCATGTGGAGATGGAAGGCTTTGCACTTCACAGGATGGACAGAGATCAAGCAAGTATGTTTAAGAAGCATGGTGGAGGTGTCTGTCTGTATGTGAACAACCGCTGGTGTCATACTCAACATGTTACGGTAAAATAAAGAGTCTGTGACCCAAATATTGAGCTCATTGCAGGGAGTTGTAGACCTTACTACCTACCCAGGGAGTTCTCCCATGTTATTGTCATAGTGGTGTATATCCCACCATCGGGAAATGGGAAGTGTACCATTGAGACAATTTTGAGAATGACGCATGACTTACAGCGCTCCTCTCCAGATGCACTGGTTATTTTTAAACAAATGGTGTCATACGAGGGGTGACAATATTATTGACTTGTTTTATACAAATGTTAAGGATGACTATGTGGCTAAATTGCTTCCTCCGCTGGGTAAATCAGACCATAATCTGATAAACTTGACTTCCAAATATTCAACGGTGATACGTAAACAGCCAATTACATCAAAGACTGTGCGCGTCTGGTCAGATGATGCTTGTGAAACACTAAAGGGGTGTTTTGAATGCACCGACTGGTCTGTGTTTTTTGATGGAGACAGTGATTAGGACAGTATCTCTAAAAAAAGTGACTTGTTATATTAATTATTGTGTCGAGGCTGTAAAAACCTTTCCCAATAATAAACCATGGGTCACCAGAGAAGTTAAAGATGCTATTAATAAGAAGAAAGCAGACTTTTATAGTGGTGATAAAGAAAAGATTTAAGTTGCTCAAAGAGAGTTGAAAGTCATTATCAGACAAGGCTAACAAAAATATAAGGAAAGTGTTGAAGGTAAAATGTCCATTAGCAACACATGAGGTCTATGGAATGGTATGAAGTGTATTACTGGATATGGGACTAGTAATCCCAGTTTATGTAAATTGGGTATACAGGCTAACGATGCCAAAACTTTTTTGCCAGGTTTGATGAATGCTATTTCTCTTCTGTACATGTGAATGTCCTCTCTAATCTTAGGCAGAACAGTTCTGAGGACTGAAGTTCAATTATTAATCTTAATACTGAATAGGTTCGTCAGCAGTTAAGGTATATTAAACCAAATAAGGCAGAAGGCCCCGATGGTGTACATCCGCGTACCCTAAAAGTGTGTGCTGATCAGCTATCCTCTGTCCTTCATTCACTGTTTTCTTTGTCTCTGTCCTCTGCTAAATATCAGTTATGTGGAAATCATCTTGCCTTATTCCTATTCCTAAAAAAGCCAAGGTGTCAAATAGTCTTGCTAACCTGAGGCCTATAGCTCTGACATCACACATTATGAAATGTTTTGAGAGGGCTGTACTTGATCATCTGACTAGGCAGGTGTCTGTTTTTCAGAATCCCTTTCAATTTGCATATAGGAAGGATGTGGGGGTAGATGATGCACTATTATTTAGTCATCCCGAAACTACCGCTAGTTCTGTTAGAATCATGTTTTTTTTTTTCAGAGTGCTTTTAATTTTTTACTATACAGCCACATATTTTAGCTAACAAATTAATAAAATTAATTGAAATTAATTTATAAATTAATTTAAATTGCATAATACAACTATTGCCTGGATTTTAGATTATATGTTATTACGACCACAGTTTGTTAGGTTTGGTAACAAACAGTCTGACATATTTTAATTAATACTGGAGCACCTCAAGGCACAGTTCTATCTCCCTTTTTATTTACACTTTACATTGCAGACTATAGGCATAGTCAGTCATCCTGTCTGGTACAAAAATTCTCTGACGACACTGCCTTAGTAGGTCTACTTAATCAGGGTAATGACCTTGCTTATAGAAGGGATGTTTAGTCTAACTTTCTAAAACTAAATATAGGGAAGACTAGATAACTTTTGATTGAATTTAGAAAGAAAAAGGAGAAGGTCCTCCCAGTCGCAATTAATGGCCAGCCGGTTAAAATTGTTCGGTCATATAGATTTCAAACCAGTTTCCCTTTTGGGATTAATAAAGTTTTCTCGCTCACTCACTCATTCACTACTGGAGAATCCATCCAACGTGTCTTGAAATCCATATGAGTAAGAGGCTCTAAACTGAAAAAGACCTCAATGCTTATGTGTATGTAAGTAATACAATAAAAGAAAAACTTTTTCAGGATAAACTTGTGAATGGCATTGTAAAACATGACTGTGTTTCTATTGCTGTTCTGTCTCTCTGTCAAAGGCGGTTTCTCTTCATGTTTCTGTAGAATAAAGTTCAAAGCTTTTCATACTATAGTAGCAGGACAGGAAGAAACTCTACACCCACACACTAAACACACGTGCTACACTCACATACAAGATATTTGTCCACCCAACAGATCAATCCACATTTCTATTGAAATTAAACTGTAGCAGGTTTCAGTTGAAATCAGTTTGGAGTCAGTTTGTTTGTTTATTTTCTTCTTAACGCCATTCAAGCATCTATAGCTATAAACATAGTAAGAATCATGAACCGTAAATCCATACACAAGTTGATCCACACACAAGTCTTGTCTTTACATACACATCCAGGGACAATTTAGAGTCTTCAATTAACCTAACCTGCATGTCTTTGGGCTGTGAGAGGAAACCGGAGTAACTGGCGTAACCCATGCAGACACAGGGAGAACATGCAAACTTCACACAGAAAAGCCTCCTGTCCCTGCAGGGGCTCGAACCGTGGACCTTCTTCCTGTGAGCCCCTCAGTTTGTGTCCGAAGATAAATATAAGTTAAACTGGTTCTGTGAAATTATGCCTAGTTTTAACTTTGTACTTTTCCCCATTCACTATAATTGAATGTTTTGAATTTTATAATTGAGTGCTACAATAAAATGTTTTGCATGTTTGTTTTCTTCTGTTTGTGCTGATGGTGTCTGATTGGTAAGTTATGCTGATTAGAGAATGACTTTATATGATGATCTTTTTGATGAGGGATTCAGAGACAGACTGAAGCTGGACAATCAAACATCACAACTGAACATGCTGGACATTATAAACTACAGATCAGTGAGCTGAACTGTCATCAAAAACATTCAATGTTTCTGTCTATGGTAAGTAAAAATGTCCCAGGTTTCGAATGTAACGATGGTTCCCTGAGTAGGGAACGAGACACTGTTTCCTCTAAGGGTCGCTATGGGGAACGCCTCGTCATGACCCGTGTCTGAAGCATACATTGAAAAAACACCAAGTTGACCGGCAACAGCCCCTGACATCACTAACAGTGCAACTATAAATAAATAGGCACTGGGAGAACACGTCATTCACTTCTTTGTCTGAAGCTTGCATCCGAAGCATGGCAGGAAGCTAGAGGACGCAGTATCTCATTCCCTTCTCAGGGAACCATGGCTACATTCATAACCTGAGACGTTCCCTTTTTTAAGGAAACTTCGAACTAAGTCCTCTAGGGGGCACTATGGGGAACAGTATACCCACATCGCCTTGCTGAGGGGAGTATAGGCGAACACTAAGTACCAACTCTACTATTGAGTTGACCCTGGGACGTCTGGGACATTATCCCTTATGGCCAAAGGCCTAGGCTACATACCCAACTTACATGTTAAGGCCTCGAACTGGGGTAGAGCTCAAGGCTTGGAATCAAGTAAGATTCCTTTAAAGGGATAAGCCTTGCGGAACTCTCTCAACAGATCCCTAATAGCAACATCTTGTTTAGATTGGTAGCCAAAGATACATAGGTGGAGCAGCACCCATGATGAACATGGCCTTTACCAACTCCAGAAAAGTCACAAAGAAACCGCGCGAATCCCTCACCATATAGGATTTCTAGAAAGAACGCAAAGTACCAATGTGCAAACTTACCCCAGTGTGGATTTCAGAAAGTGTGCAGAGACTTCACGTGCACACTTACCATTACATAGATTTTAAATATTGTTCTTGTGGGTAATAATACTGGAGCGGCTAGCAGTAATTATCTAGTTGAGGGGAGGGGCAATCACCCAGCTCTCAAATGGGGGGGTGGGGTGGCTAGTTGAGGGGAGGGGCAATCACCCAGCTCTCAAATGAGGGGGGGGGGCTCAACCTACCGCATGTTCCAAGCTGCAACATCATGAGGGAGCACACCCCAACTCTTATGAGAGAGGGGACTCAATCTGCAGCATGGAACAACCAGCAGTAAGCTACCTAGCTGAATGAGCACAACCCAAACTCTCAACAACAGAGCTTAGCGTGTGTACTTAAAGCTTCTTAGGCACCACAGAGGTGCCGAACCACACGGCAGAGGCAAGCAAAAATTACAAACCTCTGGCGAGGGGAGCATCACCTGAGACAGCATATACAAGAAGATTCCTGCAATTGCCAACTCCACTTCCTGCTCGATACGTCAGCAAGAAGGTATATCCAAGCGACCAGGAAGCCCCTCAGGGTGATCTGGCCAGACATCCAGGAAATTCCTTGCAGTGCCGTGCCGGGCCTGATGATCAAGAAGGCTCCCGCAGAAACCTATGATCTGGCTGCCTAATACCAGAAGCATGAAGCTGGAATTAGGACTATCATATCGGCTGGACATAGTGCCAATGAGTGTTTAGTAAACACAGTAATTGAGCACTGCAAAGAAAACTCACTCACACAACCACCAGCAATTTAATACAAATATAAGTATATATAGAATGGATCATACTCCCCCACTCTGATTATTGCGCTGGAGCCCAGCTCAAGAGGAGACTGTAATGCTGGAAGTTCCCACCTAATCTCAGTCAGGTAGAGAGCTGTTTGTTATCAGGGAATTATGAATGGGGCAGATGTAAAACACCAAAAGGGAGCGAGTAGATACTCAAGTATCACTCTTATCCAGAAGAAAGTGATGACACCTTGTCTGGGTCATGTTCCTTTGCCTATCTTTCTTTGACCCATGATTCCTCCTACACCATCCCCTCAGGTGGGGGAGGAGCGCGAGCTGCTACACTAGCCTTCTGTGCCAGTCTCTGATCCTCAGACCGAGACTGACCAGGATCCCTATGTTGTTCGGGCTCAGACCTGGTTGTTCATGAAGGATTGAAGGCAGCTGTGTGCTTTTTCAACTCCCTGAACATCATGAACATCGTCTCAATGGAGGTACCAACAAATTCAGAAGGCGAGACCGGAGCATCAAGTAGAAAGCCCTACTTTCTTTCCGATATCTTTCAGGGCAGACCAACTCAGCTACCTGATCATGAAACTGTTTTTTGCGCATCACCTCGATATTGCATAACCATATGCTGGAATCATTGGATGCGTAAGAAAAACGGCCTCTTCAATTTCTACTTGATCTCTGTATGGAGGTCAAGAAGAAATGGAAGGCTCATCTGAGACGGAGGACTATGACCAGAAAGATAACGCTCATCCAGACAACCTTGTGGCGTCACCTTCTTAGCGAGCTTCCACGGCAAGTCCATAACCTCCAACAGCTCGCAGGAAACAGATGTCTGCCCCTCTTTCCTCGAAAAGAGAGACAACCGGGAGCGGAGATTTTTTTTTAAAAAATGCTCAGAATTGCATGCAAATTGCCCCCTCAAGGACATTGCGTGCATGCTCTTAGCCCAAACAACCAACTCTGAAATTAAGTGTGTTATTGGGTATCAAATAACTATTATATGGATGCACAAACCCTCTAAACGTTTTGCTAGTGCTTGCTTTGCAAGGAGGAAGTCTTAATAGACTTACATCTTAAGAGAAGATGCTTCCCCCATGGATAGATAGCATGGCAGCTTTTCCTTAACAGGTGGCATCTTCTCATAACCATTCTCACACATTACCTCGATGTTGGCATAACTAGTATGCTGGAATCTGTGGATGTGGATGATAATGTTTTTTTTTTTTCTTAGTGCAGCATAAAGAGAAATTTCCCGTCAGATCCTATACACAACGACACAACATACAACATGCCTTCAGCTCCCGCGGGAGCTAAACACACTCAACCCACAGGAATCAAGCGCAAGCAAAAACTGCTGCCACGTATGCATCGCTATTCCAGCAAGAGGCGAACACATGCATGCAACTGTTGCTACAAACTCTGGTAAATAGTGAAATACTCACATGCCCTTAGAGTCTCGCAAATGCATCTCAATGAGCGCAGCAGAGCGCATCCAACTCCCTCAAGAGCTAAACACTTGCGCTTGCTCAGATGACAGACACAATCACTGTTAATCATCACACTAAACATTCACTCAATACATTGACCTACAGCTGTGAGCAATCACATCAGCAACCAGACTCAACAACTAGACATCAGGAACAGCAGCACTGATAAGAGTGATTTTTTACTGACCTGATCACTTTTGTTCTATGTAGACTCTGTTTTAACCATTACAGCACGCTCCCACAGACTCTCTCACACTCTCCTCATCCTCCAGACTCATTCTCCATGACAGTACAGATCTCTGCTGCTATTGCTGGATCTCTGTTGATGGTTGCTGTATTCAGGATGTGCTGCAACTGCAGGAAATGCAGAAAAAAACATGTCATGAATTTAAATATTATCTACAAATAATTCTTTTGATACAGCATTCTACTCTAGTTCTACTGTTTATAAGTCACCTGTATTATTGTTAATCCAGTTCAGACACAGGAGGAAGAACTGATTCAGCAAACAAGAACACAAAAATGTCAAGACCACTCATGACTGTTGCAAGATGATGTGTTGCAGTCATTTAGTCTGACTATGCTTGCTGATTGAAGTTTTGTGTTTAATGTGCAGCAGGCAGTCAGTGAACAAACGTGAACAATTATTATTACATTTAGTAGAGAGCAGGTCGAAAGGATAGTTTAAGCAGTTTAAGTGAAGCCTAACTCTGGTATTGTAAAAATGGTTGAATAAATTCAGTTTATTCAATTGTTGTGTAAAGAAGAAGCAAAGTAAAACGTTACAAAGGGTCTGCATCTCACATTGCTAATCTTACAGAAAGTTAAGCTTCTGCATGAAACTGAAAGCTGCTGTGGTCGGTTGTCTTAGAAATGTGGTTTCATCTGTTGTGTGGACAGACAGAGAAATGTTATTTAAAGCAAGTTTGTAGGGGAAGGGCCTCTTCCTGTTCAGACACTTGATCTATAGAAACACAGAACCATGACGAGAAATTGTTATTGACAAAGAAGTAGCTATAAGAGAAATAATAGAAACACAATGATCATATTCAACTCATATTTAATACATTTAAATGTATTCATTTTGCAGGTGCTTCAATCCAAAGTGACTTACAATTGGGGAAGACTTCAAGAGATTCATTTTAAAGAGGCGAACAGACACAGGATGTGCCCACAAGTGACAAGTTTCAAGCATCATTCAAGCTAGACAGGGAAAGATTAAAGAAAAAAGAGAAAGCAAAGTTTTATTTGGTTTTATTTTTGATTTTAGGATGAAGTCTGATGAAGTTTTCAGCTGTCATTTAAAATGTAATACTTAAATTTTATTAGCAAATAACTTAATACTGTATCCACAAAATTAGAGCAGATGGCAAACTCTCAGTTTGGGGCCATGAAAAATGTATGCCCACTGTGAAATTTTTTTTTAATAAAAATACTCAGTGGTGTCCAGTATGTTCCCAGATAGTAACATACTGTAGTGTTGGCCCACATCTGGCCCGAGTGAAATTCATGTGGGGCAGATGTGGCTCTGGGCAGACACTGCTTGCTGCCTGGGTTACAATCTGCTTATTACTGTCTTCCATGTCATAACTATAAGACAATAAAGACAGCTAAAGGTTAAGCAGATTCTTACAGATGACTGAATTACTACAGTTGAGATTTAGCAAATATCTGAAATGGGGCCTATTATTGACATCAGAACTTGAGAACGGCGCCACCGGTGGATTCTATGAAGGAGCGTCCGTTGGTCTTGCAGCAACAATATGTGACGACCCTGGGCTGGACTCCACTTCATCCACGGTGAAAGCCGATCCGGCGATCCACAGTGCAAAGTTGATGTATTTCCTCAGCGACCAGCACGGATCAGCTCGAGGCATGACGAAGAGGATATCGTCCTCTTTTGGAGGCCAAACAAAGTAGTTTCTCGTTCACGTCTATATGAGATGGCGGCGGTAATAACAATACTATAACGAGAATAAAAGTTACGCCTTCTTTCTTTGTGTGAACATCTGGGTAGCAAACTCTGTCTCCATGAGTAAAGTCACTGTCATTACTGCCGACAATGTATCATAGCTAGTGCCCCAAATTCATGTACTGTACATGGTGTACACATTTTCTCAGTGTGCACTGTGAAATGAGAGCATTGCATTACAAGACTTTAATACCTCCACTAGTTCATTCTGACAGTGCACTTATTACACTTAAAAGTCAAGCAAAACACATCCTAATTCATGAGCAGATTGAGACACGGTGACATAGTCTGCATTGATGTATCACCACACAGTGAAAAAAAAAAAACCCCATCAGGCCTCATTTATAAAGTGTTGCACAGAAACCATCCTAAATTTGATCTTACAATCATCTCTCTGATATGTGTACGTGTGATTCAAAGAATGAACGTACGGACAGAAAACACACGTACACCTCTCTTTCAGATGTGAAATCTTTGAATCGCTAATGATCTTGAACTTGCGTGCAACCGAATGGTTTCAGCTCTCTACCTTGGAAACGACTCATAATTAATGTCCTTAACATGTAAAAAAAAAATCACAGTGATCATCTAAATTCATTGAGAAAGGCGAGCTGCAAGAACAGCTTACATTTCCAAAACTCTGTAGTACTCTGACAAGAAAAAGTGTGTCTACTCAATATTGTTTATGCATAACTCACCTAAGTTCAAGGTAATTGTATTAGTATAGAACATTTACAACAGCCAGGCTGACTAAAGTGCGTTACAGAAGAGCAAGATTATATAACACACAGAAAACAGTGTTAAGACAAAAAATGTAAACACTCTCTCAAGGCTTAATCTGGCCCAGATAATGTATATTTATGGTTTATTTGGTTCATTGTAAGCTAAAATGTGGTTGTATAATGGCTTGCTTGAAGACCACTGCAAAAATGCTACCATTCTATGCAGCATGTGGGCCAGGTGAGGAATGTGGGGAAGAACAGGGGTAGAATTAAAAATCAACTATGGCCCACATTAGAGCCAGTTTTGGTTTATTTGGTTGACTTACATGTCGCAATGCTAAGGCTTACTTGAGGCCCAAATCTGGTAAACGATAAGGCAATGTGCAATGTGAACACAGAAGCACCCAAATGCTACCCCATATAATCGTGCAGTGTCAAAGCAATGGTGATCTGATGACTTTAGGCAAGGCAAGGCAAGGCAAGTTTATTTATATAGCACATTTCGTACACAATGGTAACTCAAAGTGCTTTACATAAGAGAAAGTAAAATAATCATGAAGAAAAATAATAACAAAAATAAAACAAGTAATTTTAAAACTTTTAAAATGATTAAAACATTTTAGAACAGTTAATAATAAAACAATAATAAAACATAAAACAGTGAAAATATAGTGCAATCAGTTCGGACATTGCACAGTGCTCATTCAACAAATGCACAGCTAAAAAGATGCGTTTTGAGTCTAGATTTAAATGTGACTAGTGTTTTAGCACATCTGATCTCTTCTGGAAGCTGATTCCAACTGCGGGCGGCATAGTAACTAAAGGCAGACTCCCCTTGTTTTGTGTGAACCCTTGGTATTTCTAACTGACTTGATCCTAATGATCTGAGTGCTCTGTTAGGTTTATATTCAGTGAGCATATCTGCAATATATTTCGGTCCTAGGTCATTTAGTCAATCAATCAATCAATCACCTTTATTTATATAGTGCTTTAAACAAAATACATTGCGTCAAAGCACTGAACAACATTCATTTGGAAAACAGTGTCTCAATAATGCAAAATGATAGTTAAAGGCAGTTCATCATTGAATTCAGTTATGTCATCTCTGTTCAGTTGAAATAGTGTCTGTTTTTATTTGCAATCAAGTCAATGATATCGCTGTAGATGAAGTGACCCCAACTAAGCAAGCCAGAGGCGACAGCGGCAAGGAACCGAAACTCCATCGGTGACAGAATGGAGAAAAAAACCTTGGGAGAAACCAGGCTCAGTTGGGGGGTCAGTTCTCCTCTGACCAGACGAAAACCAGTAGTTCAATTCCAGGCTGCAGCAAAGTCAGATTGTGCAGAAGAATCATCCGTTTCCTGTAGTCTTGTCCTGGTGCTCCTCTGAGACAAGGTCTTTACAGGGGATGTGTATCTGGGGCTCTAGTTGTCCTGGTCTCCGCTGTCTTTCAGGGCAGTAGAGGTCCTTTCTAGGTGCTGATCCACCATCTGGTCTGGATACGTACTGGATCCGGGTGACTGCAGTGACCCTCTGATCTGGACACAGACTGGATCTCGTGGCCACGGTGACCTCGGAACAAGAGAGTCAGTTTCCAGTTTACCTAATTAATGCAGCCTAAAAATCCTTTAACGGATTTGGATATTAAAAGCATATTAGTATGTTATGTGTATGCCAGGTTAAAGAGATGGGTCTTTAATCTAGATTTAAACTGCAAGAGTGTGTCTGCCTCCCGAACAATGTTAGGTAGGTTATTCCAGAGTTTAGGCGCCAAATAGGAAAAGGATCTGCCGCCCGCAGTTGATTTTGATATTCTAGGTATTATCAAATTGCCTGAGTTTTGAGAACGTAGCGGACGTAGAGGAGTATAATGTAAAAGGAGCTCATTCAAATACTGAGGTGCTAAACCATTCAGGGCTTTATAAGTAATAAGCAATATTTTAAAATCTATACGATGTTTGATAGGGAGCCAGTGAAGTGTGGACAGGACCGGGCTAATATGGTCATACTTCCTGGTTCTAGTAAGAACTCTTGCTGCTGCATTTTGGACTAGCTGTAGTTTGTTTACCAAGCGTGCAGAACAACCACCCAATAAAGCATTACAATAGTCTAACCTTGAAGTCATAAATGCATGGATTAACATT